>NC_057401.1:46470341-46688635 GCF_019320065.1 Cervus canadensis | reverse complement strand
GGGGGGGGGTAATTGGAAGGGGGGATCAGGATGGGGAATACATGTGACTCCATAGCTGATTCATGTCAATGTATGACAAAACCCACCACAATGTTGCGAGGTAATTAGCCTCCAACTAATAAAAATAGTTGAAAAAAAAAAAAAAGAAGACTCTACAAATGGACATCACCAGATGGCCAACACCAAAATCAGATTGATTATATTCTTTATAGCCAAAGATGGAGAATATCTGTACAGTCAGCAAAAACAAGACTGGGAGCTGACTCTGGCTCAGATCATGACCTAATTATTGCCAAATTCAGACTTAAATTGAAGAAAATGGGGAAAACCACTAAACCATTCAGGTATGACCTAAGTCAAATCCCTTATGATTATACACTGTAAGTGAGAAATAGATTTAAGGGACTAAATTTGATAGACAAGTGCCTGATAAACTATGGATGGAGATTCATGACATTGTACAGGAGACAGGGATCAAGACCATCCCCAAGGAAAACAAATGCAAAAAAGCAAAATGGATGTCTGAGCAGGCCTTACAAATAGCTGTGAAAGGAAGAGAAGTGAAAAGCAGAGGAGAAAAGGAAAGATATACCCATTTGAATGCCGAGTTCCAAAGAATAGCAAGGAGAGATAAGAAAGCCTATCTCAGTGATCAGTGCAGAGAAATAGAGGAAAACAATAGAATGGGAAAGACTAGAGATCTCTTCAAGAAAACTACAGATACCAAGGGAACATTTCATGCAAAGATGAGCTCAATAAACGACAGAAATGCTATGAACCTAACAGAAGTAACAGAAGTAGAAGATATTAAGAAGAGGTGGCCAGAATACACAGAAGAACTGTACAAAAAAGATCTCCACGACCCAGATAATCACGATGATGTGATCACTCTCCTAGAGCCAGACATCCTGGAATGTGAAGTCCTGTGGGCCTTAGGAAGCATCACTATGAACAAAGCTAGCAAAGATGATGGACTTCCAGCTGATCTATTTCAAATCCTAAAAATGATGCTGTGAAAATGCTGCACTCCGTTTGCCAGCAAATTTGGAAAGCTCAGCAGTGGCCATGGGACTGGAAAAGTTCAGTTTTCATTCCAATCCCTAAGAAAGACAATGCTAAAGAATGCTCAAACTACCACACAATTGCACTCATTTCACAGGCTAGGAAAGTTATTCTCATAATTCTTCTAGCTAGGCAACAGCAATACGTGAACCATGAACTTCCAGATGTTCAAGCCTGTTTTAGGAAAGGCAGAGGAACCAGAGATCAAATTGCCAACATCCACTGGATCATTAAAAAAACAAGAGAGTTCCAGAAAAAAAACATCTATTTCTGCTTTATTGACTATGCCAAAGGCTTTAACTGTGTGGATCACAGTAAACTGTGGAAAATTCTGAAAGAGATGGGAATACCGACCACCTGACCTGACTTTGAGAAATCTGTATGCAGGTCAGGAAGCAACAGTTTGAACTGGACATGGAGTAACAGACTGGTTCCAAATAGGAAAAGGAGTGCATCAAGGCTCTGTATTGTCACTCTGCTTCTTTAACTTATATGACGAGTACTTCATGAGAAACCTGGGCTTGATGAAGCACAAGCTGGATTCAGGATTTCCAGGAGAAATATCAATAACTTCAGAAATGCAGATGACACCACCCCTATGGCAGCAAGTGAAGAAGAATTAAAGAGCCTCTTGATGAAAGTGAAAGAGGATAGTGAAAAAGTTGACTTAAATCTCAACATGTGGAAAACTAAGATCAAGGTATCCGGTCCCATCACTTCATGACAAATAGATGGGGAAACGGAAACAGTGGCTGACTTTATTTTTAGGGGGTTCCAAAATCACTGCAGATGATGATTGCAGACATGAAATTAAAAGATGCTTACTCCTTTGGAAAGAAAGTTATGACCAACCTAGACAGCATATTAAAAAGCAGAGACATTACTTTGCCAACAAAGGTTTGTTTAGTCAAGGCTATGGTTTTTCCAGTGGTCTTTTATAGATGTGAGAGTTGGACTGTAAAGAAAGCTGAGCACTGAAGAATTGATGCTTTTGAACTGTGATGTTGGAGAAGACTCTTGAGAGTCCCTTGGACTGCAAGCAGATCCAACCAGTCCATCCTAAAGGAGATCAGTCCTGGGTGTTCATTGGAAGGTCTTATGTTGAAGCTGAAGCTCCAATACTTTGGCCACCTGATGTGACGAGCTAACTCATTGGAAAAGACCCTGATGCTGGGAAAGATTGAGGGCAGGAGGAGAAGGGGACAACAGAGGATGAGATGGCTGGATGGCATCATGGACTCAATGGAGCTGAGTCTGAGTAGACACCAGGAGTCGGTGATGGACAGGGAGGCCTGGTGTACGGTTGGCCATTTGGTTGGGATGAGTTGACTGAACAACTGAACTGAACTGAACTGAATAGTTTTTTAGTGGAAACCCTAAGTTTTTTATATATAGTGTCATGTCATATGCTAATAGTGACCATTTCACTTCTTCCCTTCTGATTTTGATGCACTGTATTTTTTTTTCCCTTGTCTGATTTCTGTGACTAGGACTTCCAATGCTATGTTAAATAAAAGTGGTGAAAGTGTGCATCCTTGTTTTGTTCCTTAATTTAGAGGAAAAATTTTCAACCTGTCATGGTTGGGTACGATGTTAGCTATAGTTTTGTCACAAATGGCCATTATGTTAAATTATTGGCTAGTATTATGTTGAGATATGTTCCATCTAACCCAACTTTAATGATTTATTTTATATATAATATATATACTATTAATATATAAACCTCAGTATAGAGAATTATTTAGTACATGGGTACATTCATAAATGTTCAGGTTAAAATTATCCAGGAATCAAGACACTGGAATTTATGAAGATGATTAATTTCCTGGAGTTGTGCTTGAAGAGACTTTGTGTTATGTATATCTCTCTTTCAAAAGTTCAACCCATTCCAATTTCATCAATATTAAAGCTGTGGAGAGAAGATTAATGAATTATTCAAATTAAGAATATTATAATTTTAGCTACACTTTTTTATGTATTTTTCAATTAGTAGTCATTTGGGTTGTTCCCAGTTTGTGGTTATTATAAATAAAGCTAATATAGATATTGATATGCAGGTCTTTGTATAGATATGATTTGTTTCTTTTGGATGAACATCTAGGAATGGATTACTGGGTCATGTGTTAAGTGGGTGGTTGTAATAATGCTACATATTTTCAACAGTGGCTGTAGTATTTTACATTCCCATCTGGAAATGTGTCGGAGCTCACTTTCTCTTTACCTTGCATTCATGTGGTTTTCAGAGGAATCCAATAAAATTATAGCAAGTAACTTCAAACTTACTTTTGTTTCTCTTATTTTAGTCATAGGTATTACATCAGTAGTATTTCATATTTCTAAACTTTAATCTTTCTTCAAAGACAGCTGCCACTTCTTTTCACATTTCTCACTTTCTCTCTCTTTCATCATACTATTAGATAAGTATCTCAAGGAAAATTTTAGAGTTCTTCAAAGAAAAGCACCTCAAAAATAAGACACTTTGGAACATTCAGGGCTTTCTGTGGACAAAACCTTTACATGAATGAGATAGGTAATCAGATTGCAGCTTCAAAACCACAGCAAGTCAAATTTTAGCTGAAAACATGTTTTCTTATTGATATATAAAATCTTAAAATTTACAATTCTAAGTTTGATTACAAGTGATTTATTTTTTAATTGAAAAAATGCATAATATAAAATAAATATTTGGCATTTTCAATAAAATTAGAATAATACTAAGATAAAAAATAAAGAAAGAAAACTGAAATGTTGACACTAGAAAGAAGCAAAGGTTACTGACTGAGAGCCTGTAATGATGCAAATCAGGCTGTAACAGAGGTAAAAAAAAAGCACTGTTATAGATATAATATATCTAGGGCTTCCCTGGTGGCTCTTGTGTTTTTGGAAGAGGGTGTTTGCTGTCACCAGTGCATTCTCTTGGCAAAACTCTATTAGCCTTTGCCTGCTTCATTCTGTACTCCATGGCTAAATTTGCCTGTTACTCCAGGTATATCTCGACTTCCTACTTTTGCATTCCAGTCCCCTATAATGAAAAGGACATGTTTTTTGTTTTTTTTTTTTAGGTGTTAACTATAAAAAGTTCATGTAGCTCTTCATAGAACCTTTCAACTTCAACTTTTTCAGGATTACTGTTCGGGACATAGACTTGGATTACCATGATATTGAACAGTTTGCCCTGGAAATGAATAGAGATCATTGTGTCATTTTTGAGATTGCATCCAAGTCCTGCATTTTGAACTCTTTTTTTTTTTTTTTTTTTTCACTATGACAGCTATTCTGTTTCTTCTAAGAGATTCTTGCCCACAGTAGTAGATATAATGGTCATCTCATTTAGTCACCCAATCCAGTTCATTTTAGTTTGCTGATGCCTAAAGTGTAGATGTTCACTCTTGCCATGTCCTGTGTAAGAGGAGAGTGAAAAAGTTGCCTTAAAGCCCAGCATTCAGAAAACTAAGATCAAGGCATCTTGTTCCATCACTTCATTTCAAATAGATGGGGAAAGAGTGGAAACCGTGGCAGACTTTTTTATTTTATTTTATTTGGCTCCAAAATCACTGCAGATGGTGACTGCAGCCATAAAATTAAAAGATGCTTACTTCTTGCAAGAAAAGTTATGACCAAACTAGACAGCATATTAGAAAGCAGAGACATTACTTTGTCAACAAAGGTCCATCTAGTCAAGGCTATGGTTTTCCCAGTAGTCATGTATGGATGTGACAGTTGGACTATAAAGAAAGCTGAACACAAAAGAATTGATTCTTTTGACCTGTGGTGTTGGAGAAGACTCTTAAGAGTCCCTGGAACCTCATGGAGATCAAAACAGTCAATCCTAAAGGAAATCTGGCCTGAATATTCATTGGAAGGACTCGTGTTGAAGCTAAAACTCCAATATTCTGTCCACCTGATGTGAAGAACTGACTTATTTGAAAAGATACTGATGCTGGGAAAGATTGAATGTGGGAGGAGAAGGGAATGACAGAGGATGAGGTCATTAAATGGCGTCACGGACTCAATGGACATGAGTTTGGGTAAACTAGGGGAGTTGGTGATGGACAGGGATGCCTGGCATGCTGCAGTCCAAGGGGTCACAAAGAGTTGGACACGAATGAGTGGCTGAACTGTCTGACTGACTAACTTCCTGGTGGCTCACCTGGTAAAGAAACTGCCTGCACTGTGGGAAATTGTGTTTGATCCCTGGTTTGGGACTATCCCCTGGAGAAGGGAAAGGCTGCCCATTCCAATATTCTGGCCTGGAGAATTCCATGGGCTGTGTAGTCCATTGCATTGAAGACATTTGGACACGACTGAATGACTTTCACAGATATAACATAAATATAAAAAGAAGTGATTATTAAAAGAAATAAGCATAAATGCCTTTGTTAAACTAGAATCAGTATTAGATTGGTGTAATGAGTTCACTTATCCCAAAGAAATTCTCAAACTGTTAAGAAAGTTCTAGGACCCACAACAGATTTTTCAATCTGGGGTTCCAGCAAAGGGACTGAGAACCCCCACAGAATTTGCCTTTGAAGCCAGTGGGATTTCATTACATAACTTCCACAGGACTGGGGAAACAGACTCTTGGAGGGCACAAACAAAAACTTGTGTGCACCAGGAGAAAGGAGAAGTTCCCCACAATAGACTGAGCCAGACTTGCCTGTGAATGTCCAAGAGTCTCTGGTGGAGGCATGGATTGACAGTGTGGCCTCAGACCAAACAATAGGGAGGGAACACAGCCCAACCCACCAATAGAAAATTGGATTAAAGATTTATAGAGCATGGCCCCACCCATAAAAAAAGACCCAGTTTCCCCCAGTCAGTCTCTCCCATCAGGAAGCTTCCATAAACCTCTTATCTTTATTCATCAGAGGGGAGACAGAATGAAACCCACAATCATGGAAAACTAACCAAACTGATCACATGGATCACATCCTTGTCTAACTCAATGAAATTATGAACCATGCCATGTAGGACCACCCAAGACAGACGGATCATGGTGGAGCATTCTGAAAAAAAGTGGTCCACTGGAGAAGGGAATGGCAAATCACTTCCTTATTCTTGCCTTGAGAACCTGATGAACAGAATGAAAAAGAAAAAAAAAAAAAAAGATATGACACTGAAATATGAACTCCCCAGGTTGGTAGGTGTCCAATGTGCTACTGGAGAAGAGTGGAGAAATAACTTCAGAAAAAATGAAGAGGCGAAGCCAAAGCAAAAACAATGCCCAGTTGTGGGTGTGACTGGTGATGAAAGCAAAGTCTGAAGCTGTAAAGAACAATATTGCATAGGAACCTAGAATGTTAGGTCCATGAATCAAGGTAGATTGGAAGGGGTCAAACAGGAGATGGCAAGAATGAGCAACAACATTTTAGAAATCAGTGAACTAAAATGGACTGGAATGGGTGAATTTAGTTCAAATGACCATTATATCTACTACTGTGGGCAAGAATCCCTTAGAAGAAATGCAATAGCCCTCATAGTCAACAAAACAGTCTGAAATGCAGTACTTGGGTGCATTCTCAAAAATTACAGAATGATCTCTGTTCATTTCCAAGGCAAACCATTCAGTAACACAGTAATCCGATTCTATGACCCAACCACTAATGCTGAAAACACTGAAGTTGAACAGTTCTATGAAGACTTACAAGACCTTCTAGAACTAACACCCAAAAGAGATGTCCTTTTCATCATAGGGGACTGGAATGCAAAAGTAGGAAGTCATGAGATACCTGAAGTGATAGGCAAATTTAGCCTTGGAGTACAGAATGAAGTAGGGCAAAGGCTAATAAAATTTTGCCAAGATAATGCACTGGTCATAGAAAACACCCTCTTCCAAAAACACAAGAGAAAACTCTACACATGGACATCACCTGATGGTCAATACCAAAATCAGATTGACTATATTCCTTGCAACTGAAGATGGAGAATTTCTATACGGTCAGCAAAAACAAGACCCAGACCTGACTGTGACTCAGATCATGGACTTCTTTTTACAAAATTGAGACTTGAATTGAAGAAAGTATGGAAAACCACTAGACCATTCATGTATGACCTAAATCAAATCCCTTATGATTGTACAGTGGAAGTGACAAATAGATTCAAAGAATTATATTTGATAGAGTGGCTATAGAACTATGGATGGAGGATCATGATATTGTGCAGGAAGCTGTGATCAAGATCATACCCAAGTAAAAGAAATGCAAAAAGGTAAAATGGTTGTCTGAGGAGGCCTTACAGATAACTGAGAAAAGAAGAGAAGCTAAAGGCAAGTGAGAAAAAGAAAGATATACCTATCTGAATGTGGTGTTCAAAAGAATACAAGGAGAGATAAGAAAGCTTTCCTCAATGATCAGTGCAAAGAAATAGAGGAAAACAGTAGAATGGGAAAGACTAGATATCTCTTCACAAAAATTAGAGATACCAAGGTAACATTTCATGCAAAGATGGTCTCAGTAAAGGACAGAAACTGTATGGACCTAACAGAAGCTGAAGATGTTCAGAAAAGGTGACAAAAATACAAAGAACAATGCAAAACGATCTTAATGACCCAGATAACCATGATCATGCACCTAGAGCCAGACAGCTCTAGGAATTCCAAGACTGCAGCACTCCAGGCTTCCCTGTTCATCACTAACTTGCAGAGCTTGCTCAAAATCATGTCCTTCGAGTCGGTGATGACCTCCAACCATCTCATCCTCTAGCGTCCATTCTCCTGCCTTCAATCTTTCCAGCATCAGGGTCTTTTCTATTGAGTTGGCTCTTCTCATCAGATGGACAAAGTGTTGGAGCTTCAGCTTCAGCATCAGTCCTTCCAATGAATACTCAGCGTTGATTTCCTTTAGGATTGACTGGCTTGATCTCCATGCAGTCCAAGGGACTCTCAAGGGTCTTCTCCAACAACACAGTGCAAAAACATTAATTCTTCAGTGCTCAGCCTTCTTTATGGTTCAACACTCACATCCATATATGACTACTGGAAAAACCACTACTGGAAAAACCACAGATCTTTGTTGGCAAATACTCCAGAAATTGAATAACTCCAGAAAGTAAATATTACAGAAATAAAATACTCCAGAAATTAAATAATACACTTCTAATTGATGTGTTCAGCATCTAATTGGAGGTTAGAAAATATTTCAAACTGAATCATAATAATATTATGCAACATAAGTGTAGAGATTCAGCTAAATTAGTGTTGAGTGGGACATTTGTAGCTTTATTTGTTTTATTGAAGTATGGTTGATGTACAATGTTATGCTAGTTTCAGGTATACTACATAGTGATATGATATTTGCATACATATGAAATGGTCCCCACTAAAAGTAATCATCTGTCCTCACAAAACATTGTTACAATATTGACTTTATTCTTTATGCTGTATATTGCACACATTTGGGCTTCCCTGGTGTCTCAGACAGTAAAGAAACTGCAATACAGGGGACCTGGGTTTGATCCCTGGCTTGGGAAGATTCCCTGGAGGAGGAAATGGTAACCCACTTGAGTATTCTTTCCTGGAGAATCCCCATGGACAGAGAAGCCTGGTAGGCTACAGTTCATGCAGTTGCAAAAAGTCAAACATGACAGAGTGACTGAGCACACATACAACACACACCTTTAGCTTCCTTACTGTATGACTAGAGGCTGATACCTTTTTTTTTTTTTTTTAGTTTATTTATTTATTATTTTACTTTACAATATTGTATTGGTTTTGCTATACATTGACTTGAATCCACCATGGGTGTACATGTGTTCCCCATCCTGAACCCCCCTCCCACCTCCCTCCCCATCCATCCCTCTGGGTCATCCCAGTGAACTAGCCCTGATCACCCTGTCTCATGCATCAAACCTGGACTGGCGATTAGTTTCACATATGATAATTTCCATGTTTCAATGCCATTCTCCTATATCATCATGCCCTCGACCTTTCCCACAGAGTCCAAAAGACTGTTCAATACATCTGAGTCTCTTTTGCTATCTCACATATAGGGTTATTGTTACCATCTTGCTAAATTCCATATATATGCATTAG
Organism: Cervus canadensis; assembly: GCF_019320065.1. Lineage (NCBI taxonomy): Eukaryota > Metazoa > Chordata > Mammalia > Artiodactyla > Cervidae > Cervus > Cervus canadensis. The sequence goes on along the minus strand of NC_057401.1, from coordinate 46,679,544 downwards.
TATACTGTATTGGTGTTTTTCTTTCTGGCTTCCTTCATTCTGTATAATAGGCTCGTATCATCCACCTTATTAGAACTGATTCAAGTGAATTACTTTTAATGGCTGAGTAATATTCCATTGTATATATGTACCACAGCTTTCTTATCCATTCATCTGCTGATGGACATCTAGGTTGCTTCCATGTCCTGGCTATTTTAAACAGTGCCTTGATGAACACTGGGGTACATGTGTCTCTTTCAATTCTGGTTTCCTCAGTGTGTATGCCCAGCAGGGGGATTGCTGGGTCATATGGCAGTTCTATTTCCAGTTTTTTAAGGAATCTCCACACTGTTCTCCATAGTGGCTGTACTAGTTTGCCAACAGTAAAAGAGGGTTCCCTTTTCTCCACGCCCTCTCCAGCGTTTATTGCTTGTAGACTTTCAGATAGCAGCCATTCTGACTGGCGTGAAATGGTATCTTATTGTGGTTTTGATTTGCATTTCTCTGATAATGAGTGATGTTGAGCATCTTTTCATGTGTTTGTTAACCATCTGTATGTCTTTTGTGGACAAATGTCTGTTTAGTTCTTTGGCCCACTTTTTGATTGGGTCTTTTATTTTTTCTGGAATTGAGCTTCAGGAGTTGCTTGTATATTTTTGAGATTAATTATTTGTCCATTGCTTCATTTGCTATTATTTTCTCCCATTCTGAAGGCTGTCTTTTCACCTTACTCATTGTTTCCTTTGTTGTGCAGAAGCTTTTAATTTTAATTAGGTCCTATTATGCTTATTTTTGCTTTTATTTCCAATATTCTGGGAGGTAGGTCATAGAGGATCCTGCTGTGGTTTATGTCAGAGAGTGTTTTGCTTATGTTTTCCTCTAGGAGTTTTATAGTTTCTGGTCTTACATTTAGATTTTTAATCCATTTTGAGTTTATTTTTGTGTATGGTGTTAGAAAGTGTTCTAGCTTCATTCTTTTACAAGTGGTTGAGGAGTTTTTCCATCACCACTTATTAAAGAGATTGTCTTTTCTCTATTGTATATCCTTGCCTCCTTTGTTAAAGATGAGGTGTGCACAGGTGTGTGGATTTGTTTCTGGGCTTTCTATTCTGTTCCATTGATCTATATTTCTGTCTTTGTGCCAGTACCACACAGTCTTGATGACTGTGGCTTTGTAGTAGAGACTGAAGTCTGGCAGATTGATTCCTCCAGTTCCACTCTTCTTTCTCAAGATTGCTTTGTCTATTTGAGGTTTTTTGTATTTCCATACTAATTGTGAAATTATTTGTTTTAGTTCTCTGAAAAATACTGTTGGCAGCTTGAAGGGGATTGCATTGAATCTATACATTGCTTTGGCTCATATACTCATTTTCACTATATTAATTCTTCCAATCCATGAACACGGATTTCTCTTTCTGTTTTCTCATTGTTAGTGTATAGGAATGCAAGGGATTTCTGTGTGTTAATTTTATATCCTGCAACTTTACTATATTCATTGATTAGCTCTAGTAATTTTCTGGTGGAGTCTTTAGGGTTTTCTATATGAGACTTATACCTCTTAATGCCCCTACCTATTTTGCATACCACCTCATGCCTCTCCCCTTTGGCTACCACCTGTTTCTTCTCTGTATCTTTGAGTCTGTTTTCATTTTGTTTTGTTTAGTTGTTTTTTTAGGATTCCACATATAAATGAGGTCATATGGTATTTATCTTTCTCTGTCTGACATATTCCACTGTAATAAAATACATTTTGGATCCACCCTTATAGTCACAAATAGCAAAATTTTATTTTTTATGCTGAGTAATATTTTATTGTGTGTGTATGTATATCAATGGACATGCATTGTTTCCATATTTCACTCTTATGAATAACCCTGCAATGAACATTGATATGCATGGATTTTTTTTTTTTCAATTTAGTGTTTATGTTTTATCCAGGTAAGTAGCTAGAAATTGCTAGATCATATGGTAGTTCTATTTTGATTTCTTTGAAGAGCCTTTGTACCATTCTCTGCAGCAGCTGTACCAATTTACAATCCCATCAAGAGTACAGAAGTGTTCCCTTTGGTCCACATCCTCACCAAAACTTGTTATCTGTTGTCTTTTTGATGTCAGCCATCTGAGAGGTGCAAGATGGTATGTCAGTGGTTTTAATTTGCATTTCTCTGATGATTAGTGATGTTGAGCATCTTTTCATGTGTCTGGTGGCCATCTGTATGTTTTCTTTGAGAAAATGTTTATTCAGGCCCTCTACCCATTTTTAATCAGGTTTTTTTGTCTTTCTGATGTTGATTTGAAAAATAAATAGATAATCTCCAATCAGTAATATTTTTGTAATGTTTAAGATGATTTCAAGTGACAGGGCAAGGTGTGGGGTATCTATTTTTGTTGGTTTGACCAAGAGAGACCTGTCTGCTGAAATGACCTATAAATAGTGTATGAGTTTTGAGGACTGCCATAATAAAGTACCATAAACTCAAAGTGTCAGCAGAATTGTACTTTACTCTACAAGGACTCCTCCCTTGCCTCCTTCTAGGTACAAGTGATGCCATCCATCCTAGGCTTAAATCTACATCACCTCGATCTCTATGTTGGTAATCACACGGTGTTCTCTATGTGTCTCTGTCTCTATATATAGTGTTCTCCTGTGTCTTCACACCGTTTTAAAAGCACACCTATCATAGATGGTAAAGTGCCCTCTCCACTCCAGCCTGAATGAATCTGAATTTAACTATTTACATCTTCAATGCCACTATTTCCAAAGAAGTTCACATTCTGAGCTAATAATCATTAGGACCTTTTGAGAGGAGGAACAATTAAATGCATAACAAAGAGTAAGCTGAAATGCAATGAGAATTTAGCCAGAAGACCTAGAAGAAGAGCATTCATAGTAGATACCATAGCCTTTAAAGCAGAAGCAAGTTGATATGTACAAGTGGGGAAGTGGGGTGACCATTCACTTCAATTTTCCAAGGGAAGTCATAGTTGTCTTAGTATAAGTATCTGTTGCCTTTGTTAAGTCACTCAGTCGTGTCTGACTCTTTGTGACTCCATAGACTGCAGCATACCAGGCTTACCTGTCTTTTATTGTCTCCTGGAGCTTGGTCAAACTCATGCCCATTAAGTTGGTGATGCCATCCAACCATCTCATCTTCTGTCATCTCCTTTTCCTCCTGCCTTCAGTCTTTCCCAGCATCATGGTCTTTTCTAATGAGTCAGTTTTTCGCATCAGGGGGCCAAAATATCGGAGCTTCAGCATCAGCTCTTCCAATGAATATTCAAGATTGATTTCCTTTAGGATTGACTGGTTTGATCTCCTTGCAGTCCAAGAGAGTCTCAAGAGTCTTCTCCAATGTGTCAGTTCAAAAGCATCAATTATTAGGTGCTCATGGTCTAACTCTCACATCCATACATGACTGCAGGAAAAACCATAACTTTGACTGTATGGACCTTTGTTGGTAAAGTAATGCCTCTGCTTTCTAATATGATGTCTAGGTTTGTCATAATTTTTCTTCCAAGGACCAAGCATCTTTTAACTTCATGGCTGCAGTCATCATCTGCAGTGATTTTGGAGCCCAAGAAAATAGTCTGTCACTGCTTCCACTTTTTCCCCATCTATTTGCCATGAAGTGATGGGCCTGGGATGCCGTGATCTTAGTTTCTTGAATGTCAAGTTGTAAGCCAACTTTTTCACTCTCCTCTTTCACCTTCATCAAGAGGGTCTTTAGTATAAGTATTAATAGATTCCTATTTCACCTAAGAAGCAAATATTCCCTGGTGTACCATGAATTTAAGTGCTCTCCTTGCCTCCTGTGAGAGGCAAGAAGCTCAGTCTTGCTGAAACAGAGTGCAAGGGAAATTAAAGAGATGAAGGTCCACCATATATGACTTTGCCCAGGTTATGTCTTTCATTTTATTTTGCATCTCTTGGGAGGAGTTTTTTTAACTTTTTAATTTTTTAGAGCAAAATGATATGTTTATTGAATTATAGCACATAAAAAAATCAAATCTTCAAAAATCATAAATTTATCTTACTAAATATTTCAAAAATTAACACACAAATATAATCATTACCAAAGTTAGAACATCACTACCAATCTCAAACACCACTTTGTCATCTCTAGACATTTCTTCCCTTCCTCATCCAAATATAAGACACTTATTTGTTAATTTTAAACACATGGAATCCATCCATCTGTATCACATGATGTTTGGATCTTTTATGTTCAATATGTGATTGGTAGATTAATGCAAATTAATGTCTATACATACTTTATACTGTTGATAGGGAATTTTGTCATGTCTAATCTTTAACTCCATCACCTGTGGGCAATATTAGCACAGACTATAGAATTAATGCTTCTGAACTGTGATTTGGAGAAGACTCTTGAGAGTCCCTTGGACTGCAAGGAGATCCAACCGGTCTATCCTAAAGGAGACCAGTCCTGGGTGTTCATTGGAAGAACTGATGCTGAAGCTGAAACTCCAATACTTTGGCCACCTGATGTGAAGAGTTGACTCATTGGAAAAGACCCTGATGCTGGGAGGGATTGGGGGCAGGAGGAGAAGGGGACGACAGAGAATGTGATGGCTGGATGGCATCATTGACTCGATGGACATGAGTTTGAGTAAACTCCAGGAGTTTGTGATGGACAGGGAGGCCTGGCGTGCTGTGGTTCATGAGGTCACAAAGAGTCGGACATGACTGAGCGCCTGAAATGAACTGAACTGAACTGAACTGACAGAGACCTTTAGCAGCTAATACTCTGAAGGTCCTGTGAGTGGCAGTGGTGGCCAGGATTGTTGCAATACTTGAAGGTAAAACTACAATGCCCTGGGATCCTTGGACTTGAAGCTACAGAAATGGTTTCATGGAGTTTCATGATTATATATAATCAAATGTGAGTGTCTTTGCTCGGGTCCTTATTTCATGCTGTTTTGTTTTTTCTGACTCCTTTATGGTTCTTTATAGCTATCACTTTTCGTGGTTCTTGAAAAGAACCTACTTGCCTCCTCTTATTTGTTGCCCATTCAAAATCTTCATTATATTTGAGAGCACTCTTAGGCTTGAATTCCCCACGGTTTGTTTCAAATAAAATGGGTTCCATCAGGGAGGGCTTTGGAGTTCCCTGTCTTTACAAACTTTCAGCCCTCAGTGGGTAAAAATCACTGAGCCATACTGATCCTGGGCTAGAAATGGGAATATGGCCTGTTTTTGTTTCTCTTAGAATGACCCCCTTCTTGAAAAGGAGGGGCTAGGCTGGAATGGTAACATCTAGTTTTCTCAACCTGACACTTTCTGGTATGGAATCCCCACCAGTTGATCAAGCTGATTGGGAGTAATCAGAGTTCCAATATCCTTGGGTGTTCCTAGAGTAGAGATTCTATCCTATGAGTGGGAGACAGGTGGAAGAATGAGAACATAGTCTCAGAGTCATAGCTTCCAGGTTATACTCTGTGCCTCAGAAGGGGGGAATGAGAAACGTTGTGGCCTGTCCCTCCTAGAAAAATACTGTATTCCTTGACCAGGAGCTGAAGTGAGATGGAGCCCAGTTGTTTGGCCATATTTGTTCAAGTTGCACTTCTATCACATAGGTGGGAAGCAGGTAGAACAAGGAGGACTGAGTCATGGTTCAGGTGCTACAGACTCTCACTGTTCCTCATATCTATAAGATTTGAATACATGTTAAATACATGTTTCTTAACTTACAGTATATCCTTAGGGTAATTTTCATAATTTAAATGGTTATTTTAAAAATAATTTTCAGTTGTAGGTGTTTTGCTGGGAAAAGGTATGGAGAACTCTTTAGATGCTATTGTAGAAATGGAATGAATACCTTATATTCTTTAACAGTTGGTACCCAGTAGAGTATATCCTTCTACCTTGTTCTTATTCTTCAGTGCAGTTTCCTATTTGGTTCTTGGTCAAAAAATCTTAGAATAAGTTGCATAATGACAACTGAAAAAGATTTTGTGTCAATAAGAAAATTCAAGAGAAATAAAGAGCAGAAGTCAGTAAAATAGAAAAAAAAGTAAACATCAGACATTTTTTCCATGAAAAAGAACTCAAAAATTATTTTTAAAAAAGTTTCCCTAAAACAAATCTATTTGCAAGGTGTTATTGTGGTTAATTGTAACCTAAATGCTAGGAAGCAGTTAACTTCTTGTGTGCATGCGTGCTTAGTTGCTTCAGTCATGTCTGACTCGTTGCACCCTATGGACTGTAGCCCACCAGGCTCCTCTGTCCATGAGATTTTCCAGGCAAGAATAATGGAGTGGGTTGACATGCCCTCCTCCAGGGATCTTGCACACCCAGGGATCAAACCCATATCTCTTATGTCTCTAGCATTGACAGGCAGGTTCTTTACCATTAGTGCCACCAGGGAAGCCCAGTTAACTTCTTAGAATTGTTTAAAAACAAACAAACAAAACAGACCATGCCCCACTCTTTATTCACATTTATTATACCATTGGCTTTTTAAATTCTAAAAGACAATGCAAAAGGATATATAACATGTAGACATATTTCACTTATAAATTATGGTGAAAAACAAATTTTAGATAAAGCATTATATAATTCAAGCCACAATATATTTTTTTAAATGGACAAAATGAACTCTACTATATATAGTTCAATAATGTTAAGATGGCTTATACAGAACATCTAAAAATGTAAACCAACATATTAATAAATTAATAGAGAAATTATTTGATTTTTTAAATAGATAAAAGATGATATCTAAAACACTATATGCATAAAATTATTTGTTGCACTTGCATAGAAGTGCATAAAGTAAAACCTGTTAATATTTATGTATGATAAGGCGTTTCTGTTACTTATTCCATAGTAGCAATTTATAAGAACTATTTGTTAATTTTTTATGAGGCCATAGGTCACTTAAGCTAGTACTGTTTGACTGATCTCAGCTGGACTCATTATATTTCAGTGGTTAGTTACACACATCTGGTGGGAGACCAGCTCTTCTAAGTAGACATCTGACACATATATGGCAGTTGGTTGTCGGTCTGCTGGGTTAAGTACTGTGACCAGACATTGTGTTTCTCAGGATCCAGCACATTAGCCAAAACCTTTTCCCATGGTAGCAGCAGGTTTCCAAGGGAGTGAAAAGAAGCATGCCAGACTTTCTGAGGTTTGCATTTGGAAGTGGTACAACAGTATTTCTACTACATACTATTGGCAAAAGCAAATCATAAGGCCAGTGCAGAAATTTGCAATGTGGAAATAAACTCAATCTCATCATGACAGAAACTGCAAAGTAGTATTGTTAAAGATACAGAAACAGAGTGGGCTTGAAAGTCAAGAACATTTTTGTAATCAATCTACAAAATAAGCAAGAAATAAAACTATTATTGTTGGCAATTGATACAAGCATCTACAAAACTAAAAAATGATTAATACACAGTATATGTAATTGTTTTGTGAAGAAAACAAGTGTAAATGATGACAATGTGGTGTACAGTCAACAAATGTGTCTAAAATCCATAGTAAATACATACATACATACATACATACATACAAGTATATGTAAGTCTTTTTAAACTTTTAATTTTGGAATGAGAAAAGTTACAATGTCATACAGAGGTTTTTTGAATACCCATCATCAATTTTCTGACACTATTAAAACCATACATTTTGATGATATAATTATCAAGTTAATAAATTGATATTGGCAGAGACATGCAAATCAAAACCATAATGAGGTACCACTACATGCCAGTCAGAATGGCTGCTATCCAAAATTCTACAAGCAATAAATGCTGGAGAGGGTGTGGAGAAAAGGGAACCCTCTTACACTGTTGGTGGGAATGCAAACTAGTACAGCCACTATGGAGAACAGTGTGGAGATTTCTTTAAAAACTGGAAATAGAACTGCCGTATGACCCAGCAATCCCACTCTTGGGCATACACACCGAGGAAACCAGAATTGAAAGAGACATGTGTACCCCAGTGTTCATCTCAGCACTGTTTATAATATCCAGGACATGGAAGCAACCTAGATGTTCATTAGCAGACAAATGGATAAAAAAGCTGTGGTACATATACACAATGGACTATTACTCAGCAATTAAAAATAATACATTTGAATCAGTTCTAATGAGGTGTATGAAACTGGGGCCTATTATACATAGTGAAGTAAGTCAGAAAGAAAAACACCAATATAGTATACTAATACATATATATGGAATTTAGAAAGATGGTAGCGATGACCATATATGTAAGACAGCAAAAGAGACACAGATGTGTAGAACAGTCTTTTGGACTCTGTGGGAGAGGGCAAGGGCGGGATGACTTCAGAGAATAGCACTGAAACATGTATATTATCATATGTGAAACAGATCGCCAGTCCAGGTTTGATGCATGAGACAGGGTGCTCAGGGCTGGTGCACTGGGATGACCCAGAGGGATGGGGTGGGGAGGGAGGTGGGAGTGGGGTTCAGGATGGGGAACACATGTACACCCATGGCTGATTCATGTCAAAGTATGGCAAAAACCACTACAATATTGTAAAGTTATTAGCCTCCAATTAAAATAAATAATTTTTTTTAAAAAGAAAAAATAAATTGATATTGGTACATCACTAGTAACTAAGTTCCAGCTTTATTTGGGTTTCATCTTGTTTTTCCATTAATGTCTTCTTTCTTTTCCAGGATCTCATCAAAGATTCCACAATGTACTCAGTTGTCAGGTGTCCCCAGCATTCCCTCATATGTGCTGTTTTCCCCTTTCCTATTTTCCATGATCTTTATAATTTTTGAGGAATGTAGACCTGGTACAGATGGCACAATCTAGGTTTTTGATTTTTCTATTTCCATTTTATTAGACTGAAGTTACAAGTTCTCTGGGGAAGAATACAAAGGATTTGTGCTCTGTTCACATTTGTGTAGGGGATTACATTCTATACCAGTGATATGATGTTAAACCATATACTTGTTTAAGTGCTTGCCAAGTTTCTCCAATGTAATCATTATTTTTAAAATACAAATTAACACATTTTAGAAGTAAAACAGGATGTATAACCTCATAATACATGATTGCCTAAAGCTATATTAATATAGACAACATGTAAAATAAATTTATATTAAAATATATTTAAGTACACAAAATAACAGATGTACAAAAGCATAAATTATGTAATAAGTGTAATCTACTTTCATTCATCTACTAGTAAACAATGACTTTCCAATTATCTTTCAAAGAGCTTACTTAATTTGATATGATATCCATTTGAAATAACAGGGAGGAACTTTTAACCTACTGGCACAGATGTAAATATGAACTGAAATATATTTATATCTATATTTATAAACAACTTTGAACTCTGTTTATATATATTTTACAGATGAAAGCTGTTTTATAGAAAAGAGTTTAACCTGAGAGATAACATAGGGCAAATTAAACTGAAGACTCTAAAAGAGTATAGGGAGTAGGACTAACATCTATAGTTTTTCTAATGAAAGAAGTTTTGGGGTATTAGCCATAGGAAAAAGTTAGAAAGAAGGAGTTAAATTCTACCTGATACCAGTTCAGTTCAGTTCAGTCACTCAGACGTGTCTGACTCTTTGCAACCCCTTGGAGTGCAGCACGCCAGACTTCCCTGTCCATCACCAACTCCTGGAGGTTACTCAAACCCCTGTCCATCGAGTCGCTGATGACATCCAACCATCTCATTCTCTGTCAATCCTTCTCCTCCTGCCTTCAATCTTTTCCAGTATCAGGGTCTTTTCCAAGGAGTCAGTTCCTCACATCAGGTGACCAAGTATTTGAGCTTCAGCCTTAGCATCGGTCCTTCCAATGAATATTCAGGATTGATTTCCTTTACAACTGACTGGTTTGATTTCCTTTCAGTCCCTTGGACTCTCAAGAGTCTTCTCCAACACCACAGTTCAAAAGCATCATTTCTTCGGTGCTCAGCTTTTTTTATAGTCCAACTGTCACATCCATACATGACTACTGGAAAAACCATAGCTTTGACTAGATGGGCCTTTGTTGGCAAAACAATGTCTCCGTTTTTTAATACACTAAGGTCTTCCCTGGTAGCTCAGTCGGTAAAGAGTCCGCTGGCAGTGCAGAAGACCCAGGTTCAATCCCTCAGTTGGGAAGATCCCCTGGATAAGGAATTGGCAACCCACTGCAGTATTCTTGCCTGGAAAATCCTAGGGACGGAGAAGCCTGGTGGGTACAGTCCAGGGGGTCACAAGAGTCCGACATGGCTTAGTAACTAAACCACTACAAAATTTGTTATAGTTTTTCTTTCAAGGAGCAAGTGTATTTTAATTTCATGGCTGCAATCATCATCAGCAGTGATTTTGGAGACCATAAAAATAAAATCTGTCACTGCTTCTACTTTTTCTCCTTATTTACCATGAAGAGATGGAACTGGATGTCATGATCTTAGTTTCCTGTTAGGTCCGTGGATCAAGGTAAATTGGGCGTGCTCAAGCAGGAGATTGTCCGAATGAACATCAACATCTTTAGGAGTCAGTGAACTAAAATGGATGGGAGGAGAAATTATTTAGATATTAAGCAGAACACTCCACTTTAAAATAATGATGAGAATTTAGAAAGTCTGTTATTTAAATAACTAAGTACTTTGATACCATGTTATTTAATGCAAAAATAGTTCACAGTGGTTTGCAAATTACTTGCATAAAATATTGATTTTTTAAAAATAAATTAAATAAAATGTGCTTATCTATATAAGTGTTTTTGACACTGTATCATTGCCTACAGTTCATATAAGCCACTACTTCTTATATCAATATTTTCTATTGATTTTCTTATTCTGGAATTTGTTCTCGATTAATTTCTACACACAAAAAAATGTATGGAAATGTTATTTATCTGTCTGTATGCAATGGTAAAGAAAATGTATGATATTGTTTTCATACCCAACAAGATTTTGCTCAGAATCGGAAGTTATTTATCAACTGTCTTATAGCATCCAATATTATAAATGCTAATTCTACTGAGCATGGAATTATCATTATTTTGTATATGTGTCATATTTGCTATATCTATCTAAACACCACGAAAAGCTTCAAGGATTAGAATTTTGCTGAAAAATATTATTATATTTGCATTCTTATTACAGATCATTTTTTAAAATTCCAAGTATTGGTAATTAAATTATCAAAATATGAAAAATTAATTGTATGAAAATTCAAACCATTAGTTTGCTGAGTATATAAGTTCATGTTAATTAAAAATTTTAAATTTATAGAAATATATTTAATTGATATAAATTCATTTATTTTCATTTTATTTCTATTCCTTTATTTTGAACTGAGTAGACAGTTTTATGCATATGTATTTTTAAGACCAATATACATGTTCTAATAAGCAAATTGCTAAAAGCTTTTGGTGTCATTATTCAACTGATTCATTGCCAATGTTAACTGAACACCGAATAAATAAGGCAGCTAAAATAATATCTACAGGGGATAATATTTAGAGTCCATGTTTAGCAAGTCTTATAACTCAGAGTGATAAAAAAAAAGGTAAGCGTAATGAGCCTAGTATATTAGCGACAAAAAAGAAGTTAAAGAAACTAATGGATTCAGAGAATATTATACATCACAATATGTTATTTCCAGACTATTAAACCACACCATGACTAACAATTGCAGGTTTATAAAATCTCCATGACTTCATAAAACATTAATTAAACACTGAATGTCAGAAGAAAATCACTAACACTGTTTTTCAAAGAAAAGTGCTTGTCCATCTGTATCTGAATCCTTCCTGGAATTTTGCTAAATTCGTAAATGCATGTCCTCTATCTGAAATTTAATGAATTAGAATACTAAACAGAGGTGTCTTGAATTTGACTATATAATTAATACCTTAGATAATCCCATGCACATTACTATATGTCACAGTATGTTAGGGAAGAGAGAGTGACCAAAAAAAAAAAAAAAGTCCTCATATTCATTATGATGATTAATTTTATGTGTCAGACTTGGCTGGGCCCTAATGCCCAGATATGTGGTCAAACTTTATTATTCTTGATGTTTCTTTGAGGGTATTTTTGGGTGAGATTAGCATTGAGATTTTGGATTTTGATTAAAGCAGATTGTCCTCCATAATATAAGTTCATGCATACTAGGTTGCTTTAGTTGTGTCCGACTCTTTGCAACCCTGTAGCCTGCTGGGCTTCTCTGTCCATGGAATTCTCCAGGCAAGAATACTGGAGTGGCTTGTCATGCCCTCCTCCAGAACATCTTCCCAACCCAGGGATTGAACCCACATCTCCTGTTGCTCCTGCATTGCAGGGAGATACTTTACCACTGAGCCACCAGGGAAGCCCCTTCATAATGTAAGGAGGCCTTATCTAATCAGCTGAAGGCCTGGATAGAACAAAGGGCCGAGCAAGAGCGAGACCTGCTAGCAGATGGTCGTGAGCCTTGAACTCCAATGTCAGTTCTTCCCTGGTTTTCCATCCTGCCAAGTCTGGATTTGCCAACCTCTGCGACTGCATGACCTAATTCCTTAAAATAAATAAATATATTTATTTATGTAAAGAAACCTTTGCCTCTGGAGAATTTTGACTAATATACCCATGATGTATGGAATGATTGTGTTTCAGAATTTATATTTACTTCACATTAATTTATAGTCTGTAAATAAGGACCCTAAGGATTCTGATCTTAGATTCATTCTCAGCCTGAGGCAAAATTAGAAGGCAGAGCTGTCCCCACCAACTGAACAGAGCTCAGGAACACATTTCTTGGCCAAATTCCTGATCCTGGTTCCATCTAACTTTGTTTGGCCTCCTTATAAAAGTCCTTTTATTCCTAGTCTTTAAGATGCTTTTATTCCTAATCTTTAAGATGTTTGCTTGGTGGCTCACACAGTAAAGAGTCTGCCTGCAATGCTGGAGACCTGGGTTTGATTCCTGGGCTGGGAAGATCCCCTGGAGAAGGAAATGGCAACTCCCTGCAGTATTCTTGCCTGGGAAATCCAACAGACAGGGGAGCCTGGCAGACTACAGTCCGTGGGTTGCAAACAATTGGACATGACTCAGCAACTTCACTTTCTTTTAAGATGCCTGCAGATCTTTTGGTTGGTGCATTCTTCTTATTAAAATAGTCTTCTCAAAACATATATTTTTATTAATTTCAGATGTTTTGACTTACTGATACATACTGGGCTTGCCAGGTGGCACTAATGGTAAAGAACCCACCTGCCAATGCAGGAGACATAAAAGATGTGGATTCGATCCCTGGTTGGGAAAATGCTCTGGAGGAGGGAGGGCATGGAGACCCACTCCAGTATTCTTGCCCGGAGAATCCCATGGACAAGAGGAGCCTGGTGGGCTACGGTCCACAGAGTCTCAAAGAGTCAGACACAACTGAAGCAACTTACACACAGACACAGGCACGGCTACAAACTACATATATTTTTAAATGACTTTTTAAATAGCAATCAGTATCTATCATATTTATACAAGATGTATGAGGACAATTTAAAAACTCTGATGAACAAAATCAACCAACTAAATGAATAGAGAGATATTCCATTTTTATGAATAGAAAGATCCCATACTGTCAGAATGTCAATTCTTCCCAACTTGATCTATAGACTCAATGCAGTCTCAATCAAAATCCCTGCAATTCGTTTTATGGATATTGACAAAAACACTATAAATTTTATATGGAGAGGCAAAAGACCCAGATGAGTCAACATAGCACTGAAGAAGAACAAAGTGGAAGGACTCACACTGAGTTTAAGGCTTAATATAAAGATATGGTAATTAAGACACTAGTATTGGTGATGGGCTATCATGAGCACTTGGTCTAGTACTTCCTACATATCAGGCACTATCCTACATTCTTAATAAATATGAAGTTATTTAATCAACACAGTTCAAACTAACCAGCTATCCTCCAATATAAAATACAAACTTAAAAAGAAAAATGGGTCATGGGGCCACACTTCACTTCAGAAAATAAATAGGAACATGGTGCTGAACATGAGCTGATAGGGGGAGAACTGGAAGGAGCTGACCATCACAACTGATTCCCGTGTGTATACTTTCAGTACAAATCTTCGATGCTCTGCAAACTGTTCTAATCAGGGGATTGGGAGGGGTGTATCTCATGAATAACTGACCCTAATAAACAGAAACATGAAAACAAGGAAGCTAAACAAATTCTAAAAATGATCATAATCACACTACTTCACAGAGAACATCAAGTAATTGTCATTATTCCAGCCACATAGTAGACAGGGAGCTTTAGTGGCAATGGTCATACAATGTAAAATATAGAGGTGTGCAAGAGGTTGCTCTTTCTTTTTTTTTTTTTTTTTTTTTAAGAGGTTGCTCTTTCATATTTTACAACTGTTATTTTAATTTTGCACTAGTTCTGGAGAGGTCACCTAGTGTGACAATTCATGAAATTCTAATAGCTGAAACAATCTTAACTCATTAAATATGTAGTCTTTGATACATATATAATCTCTGATAGTAAGAGAATAACAAATATATAGTTTAATTCAACTCTAGCAATATACAGTAAATTGGACAAACAGGAATTTGAACTGTGCAGGTCAACTTATATTTGGATTTTTTCAAAAATACCTATAGTTCTACAGAATCTTACAGAATCTCCAGAATCCTGGAGTGGGGAACTGATGGATAGAGAGGACCCTCTATTGAGCATACTGGGATTTTTGTATTCATAGGAACTCTCGGAAACAATGCCCCCTGGATACCAAGGTACGACTGTGTGTCTTTTTTTTAATAAGATAGGCACTATTTTCTCATAGACCAGTATGTGTTACATTAATGTTGTCTTATGAAAGAGAATTGCAGTGTTAGAAAAAAAGACACATATAGTATGCATGTATTTTATTAAATGCTTGAAGTCTATGAATGAAATCTATGAAGTATTAAATGCACGTGTGTGATACTAGCTCAGTTGTGTCTGACTCTTTGCAACCCTATAGGCTGTACCCTCCAGGCTCCTTTGTCCATGGAATTCTCCAGGCAAGAAAAGTGGAGTGGATTGCCATTCGCTTCTCCAGGGGATCTTCCCAACCCAGGGATCGAACCCTGGTCTCCTGCATTGCAGGCAGATTCTTTACCATCTGAACAACCATGGAAGGAAGTAACCTTTGAAATGTCTGTGCATGGAACTTAATGAAAGGAGAAAAGCAATGTGTCATATCTTTCCTCCTACTTATGTTTGAGTCAATTGTGGCAGTTTTAAAATACTGTGGAGATAACTTAAATACACTTTATATAGGCACTTGCTCATAAAGTAACTCATATTATTTAAAAAAAAAACCTGTCTTCAGCAAAACAATTAAAGAGTGGTTATTGAGAAATTATGCATAGGTGTTTTCTTAATTTTAATTACTCCTGTTACACCATCTACTGGTAGTTTTTGAGAATGCTATCAATTTCCTTAAAAATCATTTCACTTTTTCTAAAATGTTACAATTTTTTATTCATAAAAAATATTTCAAAATTCTCTATTTATTTACTGATTCTTTACTGCACACAAATTTTCTAAAATCATTTTGTTTTCTCTGTCCTTTTAATACTACTTGCTTTGGCAATCACAACATGCATTGGAAAAGTAATAGTGTTCCAACCTCTTTGAGTTTAGAAATCAATTCTTTATGAAAACTCCTCCATGAATGCACTACACACTTGCACACATACAAACACATACAGTTTGAGGGATATTACATACTATCATATATATTATAATTATTTCTTTAACTTTTCTCAGTCTTTCTTTTTATCTCTTTATATCATTATTTCATCAATATAAAAAGGGATATCATAATTTGTTAGTGAGTGTATTTGTTTGTTCAAGATGCTGTAATAAAATACCATACACTAGATGTCTTTAACAACAAAATTTATTTTCTCACAGTCCTGGAGGCTAGAAGTCCAAGATCAAGGTACCAAAATGGTTGGTTTCTAGTGAGACTTCTCTCCCTGTCTTGCTGATACATCTCTGCGTCCACACACAGCCTTTCTTCTGTTCATATACACTTCTGATATCCCTCTATTTATAGGAAAATAAATTCTTTGGGATTAGGATCACACTAGTGGGAGTTGGGGCTTCCACATGAATGTTCGGGGAACACAATTCAATCCACAAGAGTGGTTCTATGAACTGATACAACTTTTATACAAAGCAGTCTTGCAGTATGCATGATTGACTTGAAAGCTATGTTCCTTCTCATTAATCATTTACTTAGAGGTTGTTCTTATTCAGTCTCTTATTCATACCCAATTCTTTGCAACCTCGTAACTGATGCATGCCAGGTCCTCTGTCCTCTGCTGTCTCCTTGGAGTTTGCGCAGATTCATGGCCATTGAGTTGGTGATGCTATCTAATCATCTCATTTTTTTACTTAGAGGAGTTTAATCTAATATTATTGCATGCTGGGTCGCTTCAGTTGTGTCAGACTCTGTGTGACCCTATGGGCTGTAGCCAACCAGGCTCCTCTGTGTATGGGATTCTCCAGGCAAGAACACTGGAGTGGGTTGCCATGCCCTCCTGTAGGGGATCTTCCCAAACCCAGGGATCAAACCCACCTCTCTTATGTCTCTGCATTGGTGGGTGTGTCTTTACCACTAGTGCCACTTGGGAAGCCCAATCTAACATTAATAAAACATGAAATACGGAATATGCTTTGGCTCATGAATGTGTTCATCACAGTATCCTTAGAATGTGAGACTTCAGCAATGTCTCCTAAATATTTTCAGACTGAGGCATGCATAGATAATTATATTGTACAATGCCCTCAGGTTGGTAGATACGGCCATTACCAGCAAGAGAGCTTGCATATTCAAGGGCCCATCCAGAAACCCCAGCACTAGGACTTTGGCTTATATGTGACCCATTTGTGGTAACTACTGATACTGGATGCACGAGGAGCTCTGACAGAAACAGATTACGAGAACAGTTACTGGGGAGAAACTGATATGTGATGTTAATGTGTCTTCTACTTGAAAAAAAACAAGATAAAGAGAAGACAGACAAACTGATGAAAGATGAAAAATATGCTACCATTTGTACCTTTTACTCAAACATTTTTCTGATCATGTATTTATAAAAATATTTTAAAGCCTTTACAAATCACTTCTGTAGAGTTTATTTAAATAGAAATAAACATCATAATATTAACTTTTTAAGTTTTTTTTTTTTTTGTACAATGACATATACAGAATTGTGACTATAATGAAATGTTGTAATACTGAGCATTTGCCGTGGGAGTAGGAATGTAGATAATTTTGTTCTTATTACTTATTTATTGCTTTCTGTTTCCACCAAAATAAATGGGGTTTATTTAATAATAAACAAATCATAATGTTTAAATTTTTCTATAGACTGATTTGTCTTCCCATAATTTATATGTTAAATACCACCTGTGTGTTGGAGATAAGACCTTCAAAGAGATCATCAAGGTTAATTGAGCTCATAAGGGTGGAGTCCTGTTTGACAATATGGATGCTCTTATAGGAAAAGGAAGATACACCAGAGCTGTCTCTGACATGTGAAGACACAGCAAAAAGAAGGATGACTGAAATCCAGGTAGAGTAGCTCACCAGACCAGATACAGACACTCTGATCTTGAACTTCTAGCCTCTGTGCTAAGTTATGTCAGTCATGTCTGACTCTTTGTGACCCTATGAACTGTAGTCCTCCAGGCTCCTCTGTCCGTGGGATTCTCCAGGCAAGAATACTGGAGTGGATTGCCATGCCCTTCTCCAGGGGATCTTCCTGACCCAGGAATTGAACCTGTGTCTCTTAAGTCTCCTGCATTAGCAGGCATGTTCTTTACCACTAGTGCCACCTGGGAAGTCCTTCTAGCTTTAGAAATGTGAAAAAAGAATTCTGTTATTCAGCCAACTAATCTGTGGTTATTTTGTTATGGCCACCTGATCAGGCTAGTGTAACTTTATAACTTCATAAATATCTCAAACCTTTTTATAATACACACATATAATTATATATAATTAAAAATATTAGTATTCCAGGAGGTATTTTATTCATAAGACTATGTAGTTTTCAAGGCCCTAGGGCTCTTGAGAAGCCTAAAAATATCAATAATTTCCCCGTACATTTTTGAAATCCATCAATGGTAATTTATGGTAATTACTGCTGCTTTATCAGAAGTTGACACAAAAGGTTATACCTTTGTGACACTGTCACATTGTTAAAGCTCTTCCTTTACCTGAATTTCCTGAACTATGTGAGTTCTGTGTCTGAGGCTGGCATTTTCAGACCTAGATTGATCTTAATCTATGAGCAGGTTTTGACCCTGGGGTTAAACCTAATTCTTACCCTGAAAAGAGTGGAAAGAGCCTCTCAAGAGAATCATTCAATCTGTCACTTCCACTTTTTCCTCGTACCCAGTCTTGGTGGCCAAGCTTTTCTCTTAGTTATTTGGTTGTTTACTTGGTCATTGGGTTCTGCTTCTGGCCTCTTATAGTATTATCTTTGCATTTTGTCATAACTGACTAGTCTTTTTGACTTAATCACAAGCTCACTACACCAGAATATTAAATTCTCTCCTCGCACCCAATTCATCCATATCTCTGTAGCCCAAACCATCTTCCTATTTCAGTACTTGGTACCTGACCTTTAAAGTCTAAGTTCAAAACCTGCAAAATCTTGCTATTTGGCTTACCACTCTGTGCATCTGGCCTTGAACACAATATTATGACTTAACACTCTGTGAATCTGACCTTGAACGTAATATTATAACAGAATATTAAACTAAACATATCCTTAAAAAGTAACCTACTAAATGTTGTCCTTTTACATGTGGGGAAATTAAGAAAAGACTTGGCCAAATTTACACAAGAAATGTATTAGTTTCCTATTATTTTCATAACAAATTTCCACATATATGTTGGCTAAAAACAATGCAAATTTATTATTATACAGTTCTGTTAGTGATAGATTAAAAATAAAACAATGGACTAAAGTCAGGAGTCAGCTGATCTGTTTCCTCCTGGAGGTTCTCAGGGAGAATCCATGTCCTTGCCTTTTCCAGCCTTTAGAGGAGGCTTGTGCTTCATGATTGTTTGCATCATGGGACTAGGGTTGTGCTATGCTTTGGCATCATTCCAACATCTGTTCTGTGGTCATATCTTCTTTCTCTAACTCTGTCATTCTCTTCTCTGGGGGATCTTCCTGACACAGGGATTGAACGTGGGTCTCCTGCATTGCAGACAGTTTCTTTACTGTCTGAGCCACCAGGTTCCCCTAACTCTACTGCTTCCTCTTATAAGAGTCCTTGTGAGTACATTAAACTGTATAATTCAAAACAAATCCGGGGTTATGTTAGAAGAAACTTTATTTGGAAATACTTCTGCAATAGAGAGAATGTTCTAAACATAAGATCTGCAAGTGTCACAGAAGATATGCAAAATAAGATTTTTATTTTTGTTTTTTTATTGAATTATATATGCTGTACAATATTATATAAGGTGCAGATGTATAATATAGCAATTCTAAATGTTTAAGGTTATCTTTCATTTATAATTATTATAACATATTGGCTATATTCCACATGTTGTACAGTGTTTCTTTGCAGCTTATTTTATACCTGATAGTTTATACCTCTGGCTCTCCTGCTAAGATTCCTGTTTTAATGGAAGGAGCAAGCTAGACTAGAAAGAATACAGTGCAGGGAAGTGAGATGAAATGGTTCAGGAAATTGGGGTAAAACAGGTGGCCTGATTGGATAGTAGATCAAAGAAAAACATACCTTGAAGACAGCCTCTTCCCCAATATTGTTGTTCAGTTGCCAAGTTGTGTCCAACTCTTTGCGACTACATGGACGGCAGCATGCCAGGCTTCTCTGTCCCTCACCATCTCCCAGAGTTTGCCCAAGTTCATGTCCATTGCATCAATGATACCATTCACTCCATCTCACCCCTATCGCCCTCTTCTTCTATCTTCAATCTTTCCCAGCATGAGGGTCTTTTCCAATGAGTCGGCTCTTCACATAAGGTGACACAAGTATTGGAGCTTCAGCTTCAGCATCAGTCCTTCAAGTGAATATACTGGTTGATTTTCCTTAGGATTGACTGGTTTGATCTCCTTGCTGTTCAAAGGACTCTCAAGAGTCCTCTCCAGCACCACAGTTCGAAAGCATCAATTCTTCAGTGCTCTGCTTTCTTTATGGTCCAACTCTCACAACTGTATGTGACTACTGGAAAGACAATAACCCAGAGTTTACAGACCTTTGTTGGCAAAGTTATGTCTTTGCTTTTTTAAAAAAAAATTTACTTTTTAATTGAAGGATAATTGCTTCACAGAATTTTGTTGTTTTCTGTCACACCTCAACATGAATCAGGCACACTGACAAGATTTGTCATAGCTTTCCTGCCAAGAAGCAGTTGTCTACTAATTTCATGGCTCCAGTTACCATCTGCAGGGATTTTAGAGCCCAAGAACAGGAAATGTGTCACTGCTTCCATGTTTTCCCTTCTATTTACCATGAAGAGATGGGGACAGATACCACAATCTTACTTTTTTTAGTATTTAATTTTAAGCTGCTTTTGTACTCTTCTTCTTCACTCTCATCAAGAGGTTTTTAGTTCCTCTTTACTTTCTGCCACATATCATCCACATATCTGAGGTTATTGATATTTCTCCCAGCAGTCTTGTTTCCTGCTTGTGACTCATCCAGCCCAGCATTTCTCATGACGTTCTCTGCATGTAAGTTAAATAAACGGGGTGACAATAAACAGCCTTGTCATACTCCTTTCTAAATTCTGAACCAGTCAATTGTTCCACACAGGATTCTGATTCTTGCTTCTTGACCTGCATTCAAGTTTCTCAGGAGACAGATAAGATGGTCTGGTATTCCCATCTCTTTAAGAGTTTTCCACAGTTTGTTATGATCCAGACCTTTAAAGACTTTAGCATAGTCAATGAAACAGAGGTAAATGTTTTTCTGGAATTTCCTTGCTTTCTCTATGATCCAGCAAATGTTGCCAATTTGATCTCTGATTCCCCCATAGGGTCCCTTAATGAGGGACTGTAGGCTGGCACAGGCTGAGGGTGGCCACATTTCTGGGGCCTAAGGAAGGACAGATTATTTACTGAAGTTTGATTTACAAATATTTGTTATGATTAATCAGTAGGGCCACAATAGGTCAGTTAATCATTTATGAAGTGAATAATGGGAATATGGAGAGTGTGTGTATGTGTTCACTTTTATTACAGGTGAAAAAAGTGTGTGCCCCTGCATCTTAGCTAAGTCACATGGGGAGGGATGGTTTTTTGCAGTAAGCTATTTTCCAGAACACAGAAGACTGGGGAATATCTTTAAATATGGCTGTTCTCTAGGATCACAGGTAAAGTTCACGATCATCTGAAATGATCCCACTTGGTTAATTCAAGATAGCCTTCTCATTTCAAAATGAGTCAATCCTAAATTAAGAATACACATATGTGATTATTGAATTTAATAATTCCTGCAAAGACACCCTACCATAGTGGTTAGGTCCTACCACCTGGACAGAAATCCAGGTCTTCTTATTTCTAACCAGAGAATTTTTCTGTCACAGCTTTAGAAGAATTGGGCCTTTTTGAAGTGTCAGTTGATGCCCCTTGTCCTGTCTGAGAAAACATATTTCCAATTTTATCAAACCCCATGAGCTTTTTCACCTATTCTGACTTTGTTCCTTAATCACTAACTCTGGTTTCAAACTCTAATACAGATTTCATGATTCTCACAAGTACTATCAATATTAGGAGCTTTAAAAGCTCCCCATGCCTGGTTTTAGCCATTTACTGTCTATTAGGCTGTGGTGGGCCAATCAAGCTTTCCTAATCTTCCCAGTTCCATTATCATTCTTGTCTTTGTTGTTCAGTCTCTTAAGCGGTATCCAAGTCTTTGCAACCCTATGAACTGAAGCACACCATCCTTCCCTGTCCTCTATCTCCCACAGTTTGCTCAAACCCATGTCTATTCGGTCAATGATGCCATCCAACCATATCATCCTCTGTCATTCCTTTCTCCTCCTGCCTTTTATCTTTCCCAGCATCAGAGTCTTTCCAATGAGTCAGTTCTTTGCATTAGGTGGCCAAAGTATTGGAGCTTCAGCTTCAGCATCAGTCCTTTCAATGAATATTAGGGCTGATTTCTTTAGGGTTGACTGTTTTGATCTCCTTGTTGTCCAAGGGACTCAAGAGGCTTCTCCAGCATCACAACCTGAAAGCATCAGTTCTTCAGTGCTCAGACTTCTTTACAGTCCAACTCGCACATCCGTACATGACTACTGGAAAAGCCATAGTTTTACAGACCTTTGTTGGCAAAGCAATGTCTCTGCTTTTTAACAATCTCTTCTGTATATAAATCACATACCTGCTTTTTTAGTCTAATTTCTCTAGTGGAATCTATCCTTGCCATAAAATTGTTTTTGCATTGTTTTACTCTAATACATTATCTAGAACATTAAAAAATAATTCACAATATGTGTATAAAAAATAAATTTATGTACAAAATAATTGTATAATCTGTTTAATATATTTACATATACAGCTGTCATTCAGTACATAATTTGACCTTGCCCAAGAAGTCTCACATCTGCCTTAAACTCCTAAAATGTAATCATGGTTATTGTCTCTAGGAGTGTTTTTTTTTAAGATGTGATTGTCCAGACTGCTTTATTCTTAGGATCAGGGCAGCTCATGCCAGAAAACCAACACTGTAGCTCAGAGTGGTGCTTGGGGTAATGCAGTATCAGTCAACTTGGACACTGAGATCACTCACATGAAAATACAGGGAATTAATCATGAATTCCTAATGGAGCCCCAAATAACAATTTGAAACATCTAGCGTGAGCCTCATTGTTTGACAGTCCTCTACATTGTTACACATTAATACCCCAAGGTAAGGTACCCTGACTCCACAGAGAAAGGACAACAAAAGACCCACATTTGTAATCCTACTAGATCTTGTCTTCTGTATTTCTTCCTTTGGCTGATTTTAATCTGTATCCTTTCCCGAAGGACTGGTGCTTTTGAACTGTGGTGTTGGAGAAGACTCTTGAGAGTCTCTTGGACTGCAAGGAGATCAAACCACTCAATCCTAAAGGAAATCAGCCCGAATAGTTATTGGAAGGACTGTTGTTGAAGCTGAAACTCAAATACTTTGGCCACCTGATGCAAAGAACTGACTCATTGGAAAAGACCCTGATCCTGGGAAAGATTGAAGGCAGGAGGAGAAGGGGACAAAAGAGTCTGAGAGGTTTGATGGCATCACTGACTTGATGGACATGAATTTGAGCAAGCTCCGGGAGCTGGTGATGGACAGGGAAGCCTGGTGTGCTGCAGTCCATGTGGTCACAGAGAGTCAGACATGACTGAGAGAAAGAACTGAACTGAACTAAATCTGTATCCTTTCCCTATTATTCACTTTAACTGTGAGAAAAATAGCTTCCAGTAAGTTATTTGAGATATTCTAAAGAATTATCAACCCTGACAGTTTTTGAAAATTGAATTTTTTTGAAATTTTCCAACTTGCAGTTGATGTAAGAAGTGAAGTCATTCTTCTGGAGGACTGTGTGCCCTCAGACTGCAGTTCAGTTAACTCTGAGCACTGTCTTTGGATGAGAAATTTGCTAAAATGGCCTGGAGTCACATAAATATATGCTGTGAAAAAGGAGAGTGAGACAGTGGGAGATGACCAATCTGATTCCTGGATGGCTGTGAGGTTTATAGAAATATAGCTGTGTTACATTCAGTTACTAAAGGTAAAAGTTGTCAATTGGATTTAGAAATGATGAACCTAACTTTTGAGCAGTTTATTCCCTGGATGTATAAGGAAATGAAATGAACAAGAAATAAGAAAAACATGTCATCTGCGTATTGTTTTCTGTAATAACTATAATTAAAGTAAGAAAGAGTGTTGGGGTGGATCCTGAATGTTGGTCCATGGTTGGATCCCAGCAATTCAGAGCATCAGCCTCTAGCTTCAGAGTCACTACTAAAGGGAAGAAAAATTGAGATAAATATCAGATAGTGAAGAAAATTAGAATGATATTCAAGAAAATGGGGAAAGATGACCTGGAGAATCAAGATTTTTGTCCCAGCAGGGTGGAAATCTTTAAACAGTTATTAAGAAATGGGATAAATACAGTGAACACACTTGGGGTCAAAACAAAATCTTAAATAGCACCCTCCGAAGTAGGTGGACTGATGGTGCCCCAACACTGAAGAACACTAAATAAATCTGCTTAATAATCTCAATCTGGAGAAAGTTACAAAGCCATTAGGCAAAGATGACAATAAGAAACCCAGCCTCCAAATTCCTGGAACAGTGGTCCTGAATGTAATCAAGACAAGTGCTGAGAAGTAGACCTGAGTCCTTTGGCCCCACCCCCAGCTATGAATCCAAAGCCACATGCACATGAGTGGGTAAAATGCTCAGGAAGGGTGAAGAAATCCTGGGATTCCTTGAAATGGGATCCCATGCATGTGACCTACCAATAAGTTTCCAGCAGGAGCTACAGTTAGGCTAGGAGGATGTAGAAATATAAAGGTTGATGAGAATGAAGGTAAAACTTTAGATGAAAGCTGATATGTTTGAGAAGCCTTTATCTGAAGTGATTGTGTTTTCTTTTCCTGAAAATATAATGAGGACAGATATTGAACCTGTCTGGGGAATGCTCCCCCTACCTAGTATTGTAAAACAGAAAGTATGTGAGGCCACCTTTCCCCCTCTATTGATTGGACATGCTACATGGGAACATAGAAGATGCTTGAAACCACATGGGTTATTAATTTACTCTACAACAGCCAGTGCGGTGTACAGATTGGAGCTTCTAGGAAAAGCCTGTGAGTGCCACCCAGCAACAATGCTGGAATTTGAACCAGAAAGTTTCCATTTGGGAAGCAATTACTAGTTGCTATTAAAAATAATCAGGATTGTTTCTGTGTGTGAGGGCCATGAAATATTTCTGAAACTTACCAAGCCTATGTTGTCTTGAAAGTGAAAGTGTTAGTTGTGTACAACTCTGCAACCCTATGGACTGTAGACCATCAGGCTCCCCTGTCCATGGGATTATCCTGGCAAAACGACTGGAGTGGGTTGTCATTTCCTTCTCCAGGGAATCTTCCAACCCAGGGATCAAACCCTGGTCTCCCTCATTGCAGGCAGATTCTCTACTGTCTAAGTCATCAGGGAAGCCCTATGTCTTGGGTGATTTCAGAGAAAGTTAGAAAGACAATGCCAATGAGTTCCATAGTAAAATGGACATGTTTTATACAGAACATGATAGCTGGGGAATGCAAGGAGATACTCATGGGCAGGTAGCCTAATTTCCCTTCGGGTTGACTCCATAATTTGATCTGTTGAGCCTCTTGGGCAGTGCTCTCTAAACAGCTCTTTGTGACCAATAGAAAGCTTCTTGTTTTATGGATGTCAGTTCCAAGATGAATGTACACTATCCTGTTTGTCCCCTGTTACGAACTGTCGCTAAGAGTGTAACAGCCTCCAGGAAACTTTGAATCCTCCTGGCAAATTGTTGAACCTGAGAATGATTCCAGGAACCTCCTGAACCTGTTAGAGTCAGTCTCATGGAGAACTGTATGACATCGGACTGTGTAGCTGGCCTGAAGCTCCTAATACCTATTTCAGATCTTTCAGAATCTCTATTTTACTTTATTTTAATTCTGCCATTGTTGCTGCTGTTGTTTATCAGTCACTGAGTTGTGTCTGACTCTCATGGACTGCAGCACTCCAGGATTCCATTCCACTGCTTAATTTAATGCAATAAAACTCTACTGAACCTTTATAAACTTTCATCACTATAAACGGAGAATGATATTTCAAATTTATTAAGATGACAAGCATGCCTTTCAGTGAATAATGGCATCTAGAATTTGAAGAATTGCCTTCATGCAATATATATTCCTATTCTCATATCCATACATAGTCATAGATATATGATGCATTTTGTCAATTAGTTTTGTTATCATTATTCATTTTCATATAGATGCCTAGGAAAAACTATTAATTCTGTGGCTAAAAATATGCTTTTATCTTTTGAATATGTGTGGATTTCTTTCCGTTCTTTTCTTTTTTTCCTCATTGTTTGCTCATAAGATCCACACAGAGCAGACAATCTTATCTCCTGCTGATTTTCATTCATTTGAAACAACTTGGGATTCCATAACTTTATTTTAGCAGGATTTTTACACTCGTTATTTCCTTAGGCACTAGAACAACATTCACATTAAATAGATTTTATTACTCTATACTATGAGAAAGCATTTTTTATTTATTGAGTTTGTATTCAGTAACCATTCTTGAATTTGAATTTTTGTTTCATGTCTTACTAAGTTGAATTCTTAGCCACGTTTCAGTTTTTCTCACCTGAATTTTTAAGATAATTGACTCAGTATCTTCCAAAACATACCATTGTTTCTATAATGATTGTCATACTTAAGGGAAACCCCATTGCTCAAGTGCAGTGCAGTTTGCAAAGCGCTTACTCCTGTGTATTATACAGCAATCTGCAAATCCCTTGTTTCCATTTCCCCGTGACAAGCCTTGTTTCACAATAGTGCAGCATTACCGGTGCTCTGTGTCAATATGATGGGTTTAAATTTCAATCATTTCAACCGTTAGGGTTCTAGAATTTAGCTGAGTCTTCACTATAGAGAAGTGTGGTAAGGTAGTTTTGATAACACGCACATTGTTCCCTTTTGTTACACCTCAGGTGTTTTACTGTCTAACCACACAAACAGGCTCTAATAAAGACATGTGCTTTTTTTATTTTTACTGATTCTGGTTATAACCTCATTCTTTCATATAATCATTCTGCTGTGTGTTCCCCTGACCTCTTTTAGCCCCATTTCTCTCATGCCTGTTGCTTACCTCCTGTTTTACCACTAGATGGTACTCACATATTTTTGGTATCTTTCAAATACATAACTTTGTTGTTTGCTAAGCAGAATTTAAATAATTTAGAAATATGAATAACTCTAAATATAAAGTCTAAGCAAATTTAATTATAATTTTACATGCTTTTATTAAATTTAGTTACAATTATATGCATTTCATAGAAAAATCAAATGCAAAATATATATAGTTTTTCTCCCTGATTTCTATAATGTACTTTTTCAAAATTTATTTTAAAATGTGGAAATAGAAGAATGACAATAATACTTACTTTACACTACATATATAAGCATACTTTTTAAAAAATTCTTAATACTTTGTTTTTAGGTAGCCCATGTTCCCATAAATTTCATCTCAGTTTACAGTACACACTTTGTCTTTCTGTTTATCTGGTATTTAATTCTCCCATAGAACTATTGACTTTTAATTAAAGAATACATTTGATTAAAATTATCTTTTGGTTTTATATTGTTCAACTACTATTCTAAATATTATACATTTTTTAAACATTTTATCATTGCATCAATCAAATGAGAAGCAATAATACTGTTTTGGTTCTCATTTCACATACTAGGAAACTAAGAATTAGAGAGGTTAAGTAATCCCCCAAGCCACACAGCTACCTATTTATGGAGCTTAGAAACTGTTTCCTTTAAGTCCCACAATCTTAATTATTATATTAATATTATACTAACATATTAATAATACTAATAATATACAAATTGTTATACCAAGGTGGTAGTGATGATTTTATTATTATAAAAGTTTGTATTCTTTGGAAACAATGAAAAATTATTTACTCATGCATTTCTTTAAGCAAATAAAATTTTCTAGTTTTGTAGTGTCTATGGAAATACTATCAATACATATAATCTCAATGTGGTCAAACTTGGATAGTAAGGATCAGTGGTAGATGAAGAGATTTTATTATAATGACAACTGTGTCAGAATTTAGTTCTCACTCCTCTATTTCTCTACTGTTCATTGATATTAATCTAGTGTTTCTATGTCAATTTGTTTCTGTGTTTTCAAAGGGGAAAATATATACATAAAAAACCTTGTTTAAAGCAAGAACTATAACAAAACAAAACTTGATTTTATCCATAACCTATGTCTAAGCATTAAGTTGCTTAGAAATGTATATTTAGGAAGTTATATTTTGAGCAAATTAAATTAACATTTTTATAGTGCATGACTTCAGGTTGCTTGTGAACACTAAAAGCAAGAAATTTTGCCTAACAATTTGATTTACTAAAACAAATCCCTTAATTCCAGTTCAGTAGTGGTTATTTTTACTGATAGAAGTTTAAAATCAAAATCAATGGCATTTGGCTTAGAAGATTACCTCATTTACGCGTATATGTATGTATATACGTATATAGGCAAGATGGTCCTGGAATAAAGTATCAACAAGAGAGAACTAAACTCATCAGTATATGGGGAGAAATATTAACTTCAGACCATTATTTAGAGAAGAGTAAGGAAAGGAGACATGGGATAAGGAGGATGAGAGGGGGGGAAAAAGGAGAGGTGAGCGCAAAGAGAAAACCGCATAGAAAGAACAGCATGTTCCCAATGACAAAATGGGAAATTGAAAGTTTGGATAAAGTAGTAGTGTAAGTCGCTCAGTTGTATCTGACTCTTTGTGATCCCACAAACTGTAGCCTTCCAGGCTCCTCTGTCCATGGGATTCTCCAGGCAAGAATACTGGAGTGGATTGCCATTCCCTTCTCCAGAAGATCTTCCCGACCCAGGGATTGAACCTGGTTCTCCTGCATTGCAGACAGATTCTTTACTGTTTGAGCTACAGGAAAGACTATGAAGGTTCATATAATAGTAAATATGCATGCGTGCTAAGTCACTTCAGTCGTGTCTGACTCTTTGAGACCCTGTGGACTGTAGCCTGCCAGGCTCCTCTGTCTATGGGATTCTCCAGGCAAGACTACTAGACTGGGTTGCCATGCCCTCCTCAATAGTAAATATATGTTAACATAATTTTAATGTCTTTCAGTATGATAGTTTGCTTTAAAACTTCCCAATTTCTACCTTCTCATTCCAAAGATACTAAAAATCTACATCACACATGCTTAGGTGACACCTTGTAAGATAAGACAGATTCAATATTCTGACAACTAGGGAAGAAAAAGTACTGTAGAATAGAAGGTGTGGAGAAGGCAATGGCACCCCACTCCAGTACTCTTGCCTGGAAAATCCCATGGATGGAACAGCCTGGTGGGCTGCAGTCCAGGGGTTGCACAGAGTCGGATATGACTGAAGCGACTTAGCAGCAGCAGCAGAATAGGTGAGGTTCAGAATGGAGATTGCAAACCCTGAGGAAGGACTGTCAGAGCCAGAATTGCTTAGGGGTGAAGCATACACCTCTTCCAAGAATCTCTGAAGATAAAGAAGGGATTTTCATCATGAATATAAAAAAACAAAAGCCATTTGTTTAGGGAGTTGGCCATTTTCAAGCACACATTTAAGCTAAATTTGGGGAGTATATATGGTAAATACATATATATATATGTCTCATATCTTTTTCTTCTTTAGTTGTCAGAATATTGAATCTGTCTTATCTTATGAGGTGTCACCTAAGCTCGTGTGATGTAGATTTTGAGCATCCTTGGAACAAGAAGGTAGAAATTGGGAAGTTTAAAAGCAAACTATCATACTGAAAGACATTAAAAATTATGTTAACATATATTTCAACTCCAATTCTGTAATTATACTATTGTATTTTTTGAAACTATGTTTCTCTGTATCTGTTTCACTTTTTCAGATGACTGGCAAAATGTTATGAGAGCTATAGAAGAAATATATATAAGACGGCCAGTTGCAGCATACTGTGTAACAAGAATACATAAACACACAGTATATGCTCTGTCAATGGAAGATCGAGTTTACAATCAATACCTCTTTTTGAGCAATTTAAATGAAATGCAATGACTGAATAATTTTAAGAAAAAACCAGAATGTCTATTACTATGCCACTTAAAAATTCATGGAATGCACACATGAATTTTTGCTTGTATGAATGCTCAACTAGTTATAGTTTGAATAGTGACTGCCTCTGAGGGAAAGTTCTGGAAAATTCTGGAAATAAAGTTAAAGGATAAATTATTCTTCACAGTTTACTCATTTTAGTAACCTCATTTTTTTTTTCTTTTTACCACATGTCTGTACTACCTAGTCAAATGAACAAAATACAAATATGAGAAAATATAACTATTTAAAACACAAGATTAAAGAGAACTCTTTGTAATCCAGGCAGCTTTTGCTTCTCCTGGACATTGTGTGTATCTTCTGATTATAGATGTGAGTGTGCATGGAAGAGAGAGAGGCAAGGTTAGTGGATTTCTCATTCAGGCAATGAGTTTTTCTCTGTATATATTCCTGGTTGTACTCGGCCTTGTTTCTTCTCTGGATGTCACTCTTCATTCAAGGAGACTATTTTGTTAAATTTTTATGTATGACAGCATTAAAATTATCAGGACTGTTTCTAAGAAAGGGGAGGGCAAACAACAACAACAACAACAAAATACCCAAATAGAAGAGACATGACCTGTACATTTATCTTGCCATACAGATTTGTAAAATATTTACTCAGTCATTTGAGGATGGAGTCAAATATACTTAAATTGTAGAACTGTTGGAAATATTAACTTGCTCAGAAAACTAAGAATGTGGCTTGTGTTATGGATGGAACTATGCCCCCTCAAAATTCTTATATTGAGAACTAACCCCCAATTGACTGTATTGGAGATAGGGCTTTTAGGAGGTAATTAAAAATAAATTAGGTCCTAAGGGTGGGACCCTGACCCAAGAAGACTGGTGGCCTTATAAGTAGAGGAAAGGAGAGAGATTTTTTTTTCTCGCTCTCTCTCTGCCACGTGAGGACACAAGGAGAAGGCAGCTATCTGCAAGCTAGGAAAAGAGCTCTTACCAGGAACAAAGTAGGCTTGTATCTTCATCTTAACTTCAATTACTCTAGAGCTTAAAGACGTAAATTCCTGTGGTTTAAGCCACTCGTCCATGGTAAGCAAACTACTGAAGATGGAAATAAAAATTGTATATATTACCAGCCCAAGAACTACAAAGAATTAAAAAAAAAAATCCAGGTACCAAACTGGTAAATGATTAGATATAATTAAATGTAAAATTAGCATAATATTTAAATTTACCTTTACAATTTAGATGCTTAACATATAAAATGTACTTACTAAAAACTGTCCATATGTTATAAGGTAAAATAGATTGCCACATTCAGGACCTTCTCAGGCCAATCTTATATTCCCATTTTCATATGATGATTGAGTACTGCTGTGTGTGGCCGAATTTGTGTCTGGATAAATCTGATAACCCCCAGTTCACAATTGGGAGCTCACTTGCATGGTAAATTGGTGACCCATGATTAAGCATTCAGTGTCTGCTAAGATTTAGCAGCAGACAAAAAGCTGTTTCTTGAAAGTAGAGTAATTATCTGCAGTAGACAGCAGAACTTTTCTTCTAAACCCTGAGGGACTGCACTGTGAGTCACTTACTGGTCAAAGGATCCCAATAGCTCAGTCACTGTTGGATCATTCGGTTCAAGGAACAGAACAACATATAGCAGCCTGGACCTACTGTAGAGCATTCTCTTGTTTTGGCCCCCACTGAAAATTAGCAGCTCTTAGGTCACTTGGTAAATGAACTTGCACAACACACCCAAGTAAGGACTATGTTGTCTCTAGAATCCAAAGAAGACCATGAGCTGTTATATCATTTTTTTTTTAGTTGTAGGAGGGACTAGATGCAACAACTTACCCTTCAGTTTAGAGGGGATAGCTCAATATGCTCCACACCACTGGTCCCCTAGAAATTTCACTTGAGGTAGAAAGCTCTGAAACTTTGTTTGATTTATTTTGCACCATTTGATACACAAATGTCTCATCAATAGAGTTAGAGTATCTGCCCCTTCTTGCTTACTGCATCTAATCAGAGTAATGACATCAATGTAATGGATCACTGTGATATCCTGTGGAAGGGGAAGATGATTAAGATCACAGAAAATTAAATTATGACATGGAGCTAAAGAGTTGATATACAACAGAGGTAGGCTAATGAGGTGCACTACTGGCCTGCCAACTAAAAGCAAATTATTCCTGGTGATCTTTATCAGCAGGGATGTTATTTTATTTATTTATTTATTTATTTTTTGCCAGCTCAGTAGTTGTATACTCGTTACTTGGGAATGTGTTAATATGCTCAAGCAGTGAAACCATATCTGGTGAAGTTCCTGCAATTTGGAGTCACCACTTGGTTATGCTTGTGATACTCAACTGTCATTCTCCAAGATCCACGTGTTCTCTGTGCAGACCTAAAAAGGTAAATTGGATGGGGATGCGGTAGGAATCCCCTATAGAGAAGAACAATTACAGAGAAATTCATTTCTTCTGATAACATTGGATGATTTTTCTTCTGGACTGTCCCAGTCAGGGTAAGATGTTCTTAAGTGATAAATGCACTCTCACATCCCAGTCTCTTTAACTCTTTGAATCTCTTGCTCTATAGTAAGCCAAGTCATGTCCACCATTTCAAGTTCATTTAATGTGGGCCAGCTTTTCTTTCCATGTTTCAGCCAACCAAGCAAGCAATCTGATAGAGTCCTTTAAAATTCTCTAAGTTGTAGTAGTAAATGCATACATTTCTGTATGAAGGGCCCATATCAATAAATTTGGTCTGTTCCAACTATGTGATCCTTCCATCATTAAGGTGCATCCTTAATGTTGATTCCCATATATATTCCTCAGATTTCTATCTATATAAATTAGAAAAATCACGTAGTTTTTGGAGGGTAGCACACTTTCTCCTGGGCCTCCTTGGTGGCTTAGACAGAAAAAATCTGCCTGCAATGTGGAAGACTTGAGTTCAATTCCAGGGTAAGGAAGATCCCGTGGAGAAGGGAACAGCTTCCCCCTCCAGTATTCTCGCCTGGTGAGTTCCATGGACAGAGGAGCATGGCAGGCTACAGTCTATAGGGCCGCAGAGTCGGACATGACTGAGCAACTAACACACACACCCACTTTCTCCTGGGTCAAATTTCCCACCTCAGTTTTAGGAGCTTACTGAGACTTGAGTCTAGTGATACATCTGGAAGCAAAGAGGGATTAGAAATTAGTCAACAGTGTTGTGTAAGGCAGCTTCCTCAGGGGAGGACATTACATTTTCTTCAGGCAATAAGAGGCTGCTCGTATTGACAAATAGGTCATCAGAATTTAGAGACTGAATGTCTCCAGTTTCCACTTTCCAACTTTCAGTATACCCACACCTTCCCAATCACTATTCTCACTTTAGCAGTTGACACCCTGTGACCCTGGCCATTCAATTTGCATTGTGATTGACAGGATGAGATTGTGGGTTTGGTTTTAACAATCTCAGCCATGTGATTATAGGAGATACGGGTCTCTTTCAAGGCGGATGTAGAAGCTTCCAGGTCATTTTTGTATCTATTACCTGGAAATTCAAATCGCTAAACTCATCCTTTTCTTTATCTACTTTCTTTAGAAACAGGAGCAATAGCTAATCTTATTTTACTCATTTATTTGACAAAAAATATTTGAAGGCATCATATAAATGTTCAATCAAATCTTTGCCTCATAAATGCTTTATTATAAGTATCCAATGATTGTATTTTGCATTTCTCTATTGTTATATCACATGATGAACTATCAGTGTTCTCTTTGCTCCTGGAAATTGAGATTTCAGTATCTATAAGTCTAATCAGAGTAGAGAACTAATTCTAGAAAACCTAAAGCCAATTCAGAAAACTCATTCTTAAGATTCTATTCCTTACTACTGGTACCAAAACCTGTACAAGTCAGGGTTTCCCAAAGAAACCAATAGGATGTGTGTGTGTGTGTGTGTGTGTGTGTGTGTGTGTGTTTAGAGAGACACAGAGATAGATAGAGACAGAGTAACAAGAAATGTTTATTTTAATAAATCATATCACATGATTATAGAGGCTTCCAAGTCTACTGCTGCCAGGTAGTCCAGTGGGCTGGAAAATATTTGATGATTTGATGATTTGATGATTCAAGTCCAAAGGCAGTCAGAGTGGAGAGCAGAAAAAAGTTGATGCTGCAATTCAAGTCTGAACAGTTCAAGTCTAAAGGTCATTTCCTGGCAGAATTCCTTCTCACTTGGGAGAACTCAGATTTTTGTTCTATTCAGACCTTCAACTGATTAGATGAGACCTATCTACACTATGAAGTACATTCTGTCTTATTGGAGTCCATTGATTTTAATGTTAACTTCATCCAAAATCACCCTCACAGGAGCATCAAGGGTAAAGTTTGAACAAATATTTGAGCACCATGACTCAGGTTGATACCTAAAATTAAACATCATACCTTACACTAACATGAGGCATAAGATTGTGTATTTCTCATTCAATACCAAATGCATTTTTATTTCATTAGCTTTTACTACCCCTAGAAATTTTTCGGGAAAAAAAATTTAATTAGTGTTTAATAACTTTTTTCATTCTTTCTTTCCTTACTCTATAGAGTAATATATAGTTTATATTTCCTCTGTATGTAAGTTATTTTAGCACATGTTTTAATTTTTCCTATGGTAATGAATAATGCCCAATTTCAGTGGCTTACAAAAACAGATTTTTATTTCCTCCTGTGGTGTCTGCATCTTTGTAGGACTCAGCTGGACTCCACGAGTTCTTTCATTTTAGAACTCAGGCTAAAGAAACATCTGATCTCTGGACATAATATTGTTATAAAAGAGAGCTCAAGAGGGGCAAGCATAAGGTGATGTGCCTGGACTACATACAAAGCTCTTTTTAAATTCTGTTGTTGAAGGCTGTTTTTATGGACAATATCAGAATTGATGAGGTGGGAATGTCCATTGTTTTTAATCTACTGGAATGCATCAGAGTCACATAGCAAAGGGCAAGGGCATATAATACTATTACCAATAAGTAATATTGTAATATTACCAATAAGACTTGTGAATAATAATCGAATCTATGACAATGTCATGAAAGAAAAGTGTTGCACTCAGATCAATGACATCATAATAACTAAGAAGTAAGTCTTTTCCAATTCATCCTGGTTTCTCTGTTGAAAAAATGTTTTTCCCATTAATATATGGTGGAAGTATGAACATTATGATTAGCATGGATAATTTTCATACACTCCAAAATAATTTTGCCTGGATTATAAAATCTGAATCAAAGGCACATAATAAAATTATTATTATATTATCAATTTCTATTGCATTTACAGTGTCTTGGGTTTTCTTACATGCTTAATTTGCATGTTCTTATTAATTGGCCTAAGGGATTACTTTAATTATCTCCATTTTAAAGAAGAGAAACAGGAAACATAAGTCTACCCAAGTATGTTTGAGTAGATAGGCAATAACACAATGAGAATTCAACTTCAATCATGTAAGAGCCATAGTGTAAAATAGTTACTTGTGTATTATAGCACCAGAAATTGTAAATCTTATTTTTTCTATGTTTAAAATAATAAAGGTGACTCTATATTTTATTAAGAATGCCTAATAAAACCATGCAGATATGTATTGATATCCAGATGATTTCTTCTAAAAAGAGTGTGAAAATATAGATGCATATGTTCTCAAGGTAACTTTTTCTAAAGATCTTTGCAAGCATTCAGTTCAGTCATCACTCAGTCGTGTCTGACTCTTTGTGACCCCATGAACCGCAACACGCCAGGATTCCCTGTCCATCACCAACTTCCGGAGTCCACCCAAACCCATGTCCATCAAGTCGGTGATGCCATCCAACCATCTCATCCTCTGTCGTCCCCTTCTCCTCCTGCCCTCAATCTTTCCCAGCATCAGGGTCTTCTCAAATGAGTCAGATGTTAGCATCAGGTGGCCAAAGTATTGGAGTTTCAGCTTCAACATCAGTCCTTCCAATGAACACTCAAGATTGATCTCCTTTAGGCTGGACTGGGTGGTCTCCTTGCAGTCCAAGGGACTCTCAAGAGTCTTCTCCAACACATAGTTCAAAGCATCAATTCTTCTGTGCTTAGCTTTCTTTATAGTTCAACTCTCACATCCATACATGACGGCTGGAAAACCATAGCCTTGACTAGACTGACCTTTGTTGACTAAGTAGTCTCTGCTTTTTAGTACACTGTCTGCTGCTAAGTCACTTCAGTCGTGTCCGACCCTGTGAGACCCCATAGACGGCAGCCCACCAGGCTCCCCTGTCCCTGGGATTCTCCAGGCAAGAACACTGGAGTGGGTTGCCATTTCCTTCTCCAATGTGTGAAAGTGAAAAGAGAAAGTGAAGTCGCTCAGTCGTGTCCGACTTGTAGCGACCCGATGGACGGCAACCTACCAGGCTCCTCTGTCCATGGGGTTTTCCAGGCAAGAGTACTGGAGTGGGGTGCCATTGCCTTCACCTTAGTATACGGTCTAGGTTGGCCATAACTTTCCTTCCAAGGAGTAAGCGTCTTTTCATTTCATGGCTGCAATCACCATCTGCAGTGATTTTGGAGCCCCCCAAAATAAAGTCAACCACTGTTTCCACTGTTTCCCCATCTATTTGCCATGAAGTGATGGGGCCAGATGCCATTTTCTTAGTTTTCTGAAATTTGAGCTTTAAGCCAACTTTTTCACTCTCATCCTTCACTTTCCTCAAAGGCTCTTTAGTTCTGCTTCACTTTCTGCCATAAGGGTGGTGTCATCTGCATATCTGAGGTTATTGATATTTCTCCTGGCAATCTTGATTCCAGCTTGTGCTTCATCCAGCCCAGCATTTCTCATAATGTACTCTGCATATAAGTTAAATAAGCAGGGTGGCAATAATACAGCCTTGATGTACTCCTTTTCCTATTTGGAACCAGTCTGCTGTTCCATGTCCAGTTCTAACCGTTGCTTCCTGACCTGCATACAGGTTTCTCAAGAGGCAGGTCAGGTGGTCTGGTATTCCCATCTCTTCCAGAACTGACCACAGTTTATTGTGATCCACACAATCAAAGGCTTTGGCATACTCAATAAAGCAGAAATAGATGTTTTTCTGGAACTCTCTTGCTTTTTCAATGCATTAACAAACTTAAATTTAGAAGACTGTTTTTCACATCAGGATAAGATTGAAGTGATGGATTTTATATTCACTGATTAAAAAAGGCTTCCTGGTGGCTCAGTGGTAAAGAATCCACCTGCCAAACAGGGCAGATCCCTTGGTTGGAAGATCCTGTGGTGTAGGAAATGGCAACCAACTCCAGTATTCTTGCCTGGGAAATTCCATGGACAGTGGAGCATGGTGGGCTAATGCTCATCTGACTGAAATGACTTAGCAACTAAACAACAACAAAAATTTAGGCAATAGATAATTTGACCTAAGCAGAATACACAAGATTTTTTTAAGGACAATCCTATCATTCATCTCATTAATTTCTGTTAAGATATCCATATTATGAATTTCCCTCTCTCATGTATGTATGTATATAGACAAAGACATCAATTGTATATGTTTTGAGTAAAATGTCTTTAAAAATGTTAAATTTTAGCATGTATTTTATGAGACATTGTTTTTAAAGCATTAGTTGTTTAAAAAAAGCTAACAGCAGTATATCTAATTCAGTTCAGTTCAGTTGCAAAGTCATGTCTGACTCTTTGCAACCCCATGGACTGCAGCACATCAGGCTTTCATATCCATCACCAACTCCTAGAGCCTACTCAAACTCATGTCCACTGAGTCGGTGATGCCATCCAACCATCTAATTCTCTGTCATCCCCTTCTCCTCCCACCTTTAATCTTTCCCAGCATCAGGGTCTTTTCCAGTGAGTCAGTTCTTCACATCAGGTGGCCAAAGTATTGGAGCTTCAGCTTCAGCATCAGTCCTTCCAATGAATATTCAGGACTGATCTCCTTTAGGATGGACTGATTGGATCTCCTTGCAGTCCAAGGGACTCTCAAGAGTCTTCTCCAACACCACAGTTCAAAAGCATCAATTATTTGGTGCTCAGCTTTCTTTATAGTCCAACTCTCACATCCATACACGACTAATGGAAAAAGCATAGCCTTGACCAGATGGACCTTTGCTGGCAAAATAATGTCTCTGCTTTTTAATATGCTACCTAGATTGGTCATAGCTTTTTCTCCAATGAGCAAGTGTCTTTTAATTTGATGGCTACAGTCACCATTTGCAGTGATTTTGGAGCCCCCCCAAAATAAAATCAGCCACTGTTTTCATTTCTTTCCCATCTATTTGTCATGAAGTGATGGGACCAGATGCCATGATCTTAGTTTTCTGAATGTTGAGTTTTAAGCCAACTTTTTCACTCTCCTCATTCACTTTCATCAAATGGTTCTTTAGTTCTTCTTCACTTTCTGCCATAAGGGTGGTGTCATCTGCGTATCTGAGGTTATTGATATTTCTCCCAGAAATCCAGCTTGTGCTTCATTCAGCCCAGCATTTCTCATGATGTACTCTGTGTATAAGTTAAATAAGCAGGGTGACAGTATACAGCCTTGACGTACTCCTTTCCCAATTTGGAAACATTCTGTTGTTCCATGTCCAGTTCTAACTGTTACTTCCTGACCTGCGTACAGGTTTCTCAAGAGGCAGGTCAGGTGGTCTGGTATTCCCATCTCTTTAAGAAATATTTAATTATAGAAATCCAAGTCAGAACCTTATGTGACAGCATATGTTCTACCCATCTATAACTACTAAATTTACACAGAACATGCAAGTTGAGTTATGTTTTGTCTACAATGGGAATATAATGACCTAAGTATTTTTCAGTTATACTGAAGAAGTACTAAAGGCCTTGGGATGTTTAAAAATATTCATGTATATAAATATATCTAAACTGAAACTGATTGACACTTTATACTGCCCTATTGAAATAATTACAAGAAACCTTTCTTTTGATATGCCTAGCATTATCTATTGAAACACCTGGATCCTCATATCAAATAAACAGCTCTATTTGCCACAGTTTCTCAGGTCTTTTTTAGGTAGCATTTAAGAAAAAAAATGATAAAAGCATATAAAGCAAAAGTACACATACATTTAGAGATTAGAAGTGACTTACACATGTCTCAAATTGGTAATGGGGGTGAGCATAAAAAATTGGGATGTTGAATAAGCAGATCATGTGTAATAATATCTATGTATAATACAAAGAATAATTTTTTGCTTATTTATAAACATCTCTAAAATATTTTTGATAACAGGGCTCACTTTTATGTCTATATACACACATTATAATTCCTATCACACAATTGAATGGGTTTAGGGAACATGAGTGAATAGCTCCACAAAACACTGATCATGTATGCATCTCCTCAAAATGATGCAGCATGGTAGCACTGCTATAAAGGAAAGAGTGGATTTATTTGATGAGCAGCAAACCATTTCATACAAAGTTAACATTTGAGGGAAAACATGCATTAGCTTTTATTACTGCATCAAGTCCAATAAGTGTCTGTCAAAAGAACACACCTGAAAATTGTAAAGCATGCAGCATTCTCATATAGTACAGAAGCCAGTTTCCTGTCCAATTACTCACCAGGACTCAGCATTACTTGTCAAGACTCGATGACTCCTTCAGTTTTAAATCCTCAGTGACCTTGCTAGCAGTGAAGCAGGAGATGAAAGAATCTAAGATGAGTCAGAAATTTGAGAAACCACAACACTATACTTGCATGTATGCAAGTATAATTGTATGTATGCAAGATACTTGTCTTTCTGCATACACCCTGGCATTTGATGTTGCTAATATGTATACGATTATGCTGTATATAGTCTTGTCTGGAGATTCCCATGGACAGAGGGTCCTGCTGGGGTACATTCCATAGGGTCACAAAGAATCAGATATGACTGAAGTGGCTTAGCACACATGCATGCATGCATACTGTATATTTAATGACACTTAATGTGTTATATATATACATATATATGAAAGTGAAGTGAAAGTGTTAGTCACTCAGTTGTGTCCCACTCTTTGCGATCCCATAGATTGTAGCCCACAGGCTCCTCTGTCCATGGAATTCTCCAGGCAACACTAGTGGAGTGGGTAGCCATGTCCTTTTCCAGAGGATCTTCCCAAACCAGGGATTGAACCCGTGTCTCCTACATTGCAAGCAAATTCCTTACCATCTGAGCCATCATATATATATATCTTCAACACATGGAAAGATATATATGTGGAAAGAATATATATATGGAATATATATATTATATATATGATATGGAAAGAATATATATATGATATCTTCAACACATTTCTAAGTGTACACAAATCAGTCCTACCAACTATAAGCACAGTGCTTCAGCAGATTTCTATAACTTATTTAACTAGTGTTATCAGGCCCTTTCCAAATTCTTGGGCAGCAGTACCATAGAAATGAATATCACACCCTCAAGATTCTTAGGAAAGCAAACTTATTTTGAAAAGATAGCTTTTGCACAAGAGAGAAGACAGATATATTTTCAACTCCCCTAGAACTTTTAGGGAAGACGTTTTCAAGGCACTGTGAGGGTGCCTTATCAGTATGTGTGCACTTCTTAGACTGAGTGGTATCGGGTGAAGTTTTGAGCATCATCAATCTTATGGTTTCAACTGTTCTGGGATCTACATGCTTGCAAACAGCATTTTTCATCTGGGAGGGTGGGGTGAGGGGGGTCTGCTTCCTGCAAAAGCAACTTAGGAATGTGTGTTGGGCCTATATATATATCTTTCAGAGAACTGGGAGTTTGGTGATTCTACAAGGTGACAAATGTATAGTCCTGCTGTTGATTTTTGGAAATTATGTACATAAATTGATGGAAGAGAGATAGAGCTAAACTTTTACTCTTGTGGGTCTTTGGTTATCCTCTGTGAAGCCCAAGTCTTTAGCACTTTGTTTTACTGGGTGTATCAAGTCTCCTGGCTCAAGGCCGTTCCCTCAGTCCTTTTCCAAAATGGCTGTACTTTTGTCTTATTTGTAGAACTGAAACTATTACTGAACCCAAACTCTTACTGTTCACAGAATAAGAGGCCAATAAATCAAGAGATGTGTTGTCAGGGCATGCAATAACAACTATTCAGAAAGCTAACAGACTGAAATGATGATAGACTAGTGTCTCCAAGAACCATCTTACCTGAATTCAGAGCTCATTTGTACTGAAAGGGGAGGGGAGTGGCTGGTTGTTGGAAACATCTTGGTGTCAAAATCATTTGTCCATTTAGCTGTCTGGATAGGTCTCATCACAATTATTCTGTAACCCTCCAACAACACAAGTGTTAGTCTCTGTTCTGTAACTTTTTCTCTTTATATGAATGAAAAGTGTTATACCTTTAAAAGTCAAGCCTGGGAAGCACAGTCTTGAGAATGGGCTATGATGTATATTTCATACTATATGTGACATTATTTTACAAAGGTGCAGAGCCAGCATGATGAAGCACAGAACACAAAGTTTAGAGCTAAAGGAATAGATCCAATATGGAGTCAGATTTGTTCCTCTCTATCACAAAAGTTCATACCCCTTGAACAACAACTTGTAATTTCCTCCTCTTCCTAGCTCCCATTAGTGACCACCATACTTTCTGTGGAGCCCTATACCAAGATCACAGGTGTAAAGCCTTGTGCCAAGGCCACAGCTTTAGAACCTGTACCAAGGTCGTCTCCAGAACTAACAGCTCTGACCAGCCAGCTCCCTGACTCCATATTAGGTAAAATATATACCTTATAGCACCCTAACCAATCACCTAATGCCAACCTTCCAGCAGGAATTTTCTTTGAGATTATAAAAATTGCTTACTAACCTGTGAACGGGGTTGGCTCTCCGTTGGCCAGCCCACTATTCTAATAAGGTCTCCTGCTCTAACAAACTTTATTCTGAAATGCTTTGTGCCTGGAAATTATTTTCCAACACATGCACAGACTATGATACTTTCTGGTGCTATGAGTTTCATTATATTAGATTTCTCATGTAAGCAGTTAGGCAGATTCTGCTAAATTTACTCCATCTCTGGATATTTATATTCTGGAAAAAGTCATAAATGTGTAATTTAGTGATACATGTGTAGTATTTTTGAAAAAAGTTTTCCCACATTTTCTTATTTGTCATCATTGGAGGCATGAAAAAAAATTCTTCAGAAACAGATCACATTGAAACCAGCTTTCTTTATAATAAGAGATATTTGTTAAAACTTAGTATTTGCTATACATTTTAAACAAGTATGTTATTTTATTGATTGTAAGTTGCATTACTTTTCTAGGATTGCCATAATGAAGTATCATACACTGGGCAGCTAAACAACAGAAACTTATTTTCTCACATTTATGGAGGCCAGAAGTTCAAGATCAAGGTGTAAGCAGGGTTCATTTCTTATGAGTTGTTGTATGGTTGGTTTGTAGATGACTGTCTCCTTCTGGTGTTACATGGTTTTCCCTCTGTGTGTGTCTTTGAGATAAAAATCTCCTCTTCTTATAAGGATACTAATCATAATTGGATTAGGATCTATCTCTGTGCATGTAAGTTCAGTCTTTCAATCGTCCATTCTTTGCAACCGCATGGACTGTAACTCACCAGACTCCTCTGTTAGTGGAATTTCCTAGGCAAGATTACTGGAGTGGATTGTCATTTCCTTCTCCAGGGGATCTTCATGGCCCAGAGAGTAAACCTGCATCTCCTGCATTGGCAGGAAAATTCTTTACCACTGAGCCACCTGGAAAGCCTCCACTAAGCTCATTTAGCCTTCTACATAATATTTAATTCTCCAAATAAGAGATAGGTCATGGAGGAATATACTCTATAAAAAATAACACAAATACTATAAAAATAAGAGAAAAGGAATTGGTATATTCTTTAAGTAGGGAATCTGTTATAACTGTGTCTCTATTCCTGATTATATTAGGCATAGCTACTCCTTTTGCCTGTTCCTTTTGCTCTTGGGGAAGGGCTTCCCTCGTGGCTCAGTAAGCATTCGCCTGCCATATGGGAGACCCCAGGTTTGATCGCTGGGACGGGAAGATCCTCTAGAGAAGGAAATGGCAACCCACTCCAGTATTCTTGCTTGGAAAATTCCAAGGATGGAGGAGTCTGGTAGGCTACAGTCCATGGGGTCACAAAGAGTTGGACACGACTGACTGACTTCACTTTCTTCTCTGCTCTCCTCTCTTTTATCTTAATATAACAACTTTCATAATTAACTCAACCACAGTGAACATCATATGCATTCCCATAACTTCAACTTTAACTCTTATTCTTATTTTACATCCCCCTCCTTAGATTGTCACTTAAAGTACCTTGCTGGTATTTCAAGCAACATCCATATAACATGGATAAAATGAACTCATTTTATTCTTCATCCAGACCAACTTCCTGACAGATCAATACAGTCTCCACTTATTTTCTCTCCTTTTAAAAATATCAGTCTAAAAGCAAATCTTCAAGCATAGTGCTATAATTTATATTTTATCTTCTTTTCCCCCATTTATACAAGCAACTTGTAAATTGTACTATGGAAAGTATTTTTCTTTTTACTTATTTTCACTTTTGCCTCTAGCCTAGCACAGGCTATTCTACCTTGTCCTTCAACTCCTTTACAAGCCTCTTAAGCAGCCAATTAAATTATGATCTGTTTATCATATTCCCTGTGGCTCAGATGGTAAAGAATCCACCCACAATACAAGAGACCTGGCTTCGATCTCTGGATTGGGAAGAACCCCCCGAGGAGGGCATGGCAACCCATTCCGGTATTCTTGCCTGGAGAATCCCCATGGACAGAGAAGCCTGGTGGGCTGCAGTCCATGGGGTCACAAGGAGTCAGACACAACTGAGTGACTAAGTACAGCATACACACAGCACATCATATTCATGATGAGACTGCTTCCAATTATTTATCTAACTCCTATCTGTAACAGAATA
Source organism: Cervus canadensis (assembly GCF_019320065.1). Classification (NCBI taxonomy): domain Eukaryota; kingdom Metazoa; phylum Chordata; class Mammalia; order Artiodactyla; family Cervidae; genus Cervus; species Cervus canadensis. Next base: position 46,635,757 of record NC_057401.1, on the reverse strand, counting down.
TTTCATGACTATGTTATTTACCTCCTTGAGACACAGTTACATACAGGAAAATGTACAGAATGTATTGACATTCACAGTCCTCCACATTTTTTAAAATTAATTTATTTTTTTATTGAAGGATAATTGTTTTATAGAATTTTGCTGCTTTCTGTCAGACCTCAACATGAATGAGCCATAGGCATACATAAACAGCAAATGATCTTTTCTTTTTCTCATTGTTCTATCATAAGCTTGCCATTTAAAAAGCTGAAAGTTTAGTTCTTGTATCAGTTGTCTGTTGCTGTGCAACTGTTGCATAGACTTAGTGGCTTAAAATAACCAAGATGTGGTTTTTTGGTTTTTTTTTTGTCTCAGTTTCTGTGAGTCAGGAGTTACAGAAGAGCTTAGTTAGGTCCTCTGCTTCAAACTCTAACACAGCTGAATTCCAAGTGTTGACCGGGGTTGCAGTCTCATCTAAGGCTCAAGTGTGGAAGAATCTGTTTCCAAGGTCACATGGTTGTTAGCAACATTCCATTTCTTGCAGTATCCGGGTTTAAGACCACACTTTCTTGGTAGCTCTTGACTGGAAGCTGCCTTCTCCACCTTGCTGTGGCCTTTTCCAAAGGAGAGACACAGCGTGGCAGCATGAGACTTAAGAGCTAGCAAGGAAAATAGAATCTTCTAATAACATGATTGACATTCTTGCAAAATAATGGTGTACCATTAGTCACTATGTGCATCCTATCACATTAGCTCTGTAATATTGGGTAGAAGCAAGTCTCAGATGCCACCCACACTCAAGGGGAGAGAATCACACAAAGATGAGAATACCATGACATGGGTCTCTCAGGAACCATTCTAGAGTTTGTCTGCCACAGCCGCGTTTATGTAAGTCATGTCCTTTCTTGACTGTAAGATTAACTCGTGTTGTTGTTTAGTCTCTAAGTCATGTCCAACTCTTACAACTCATCTTAATATTTTGTTTTTATCACCTCTCCCTCTGTGTTAATATATGATTTATCTTCAGAAAGCACCTTCTAACCAGTATAATCTCAGAGCTGTTAAGGAAGTTGTTGTTGCAGTCACTTGACAGTTTGACATTTAAATAAACATAAGAATTTATATGATATTTTTCCTATCTGTTGTTTAGCCCTGCTAATACAAGAAAAGCTGAATATTTTATATGAGAAAAATGTCTCTCTGCCATATACTTTTCTAAGATATTGTTAATAATCTTTCAGTGCTTAATATGATCAGGTTCATGAATTTATCATATAAGCAACTTGACAGAAACTATGTCTTATAAACTACATAGGGGCACATTATAGATATGTAGCAATAATTTGTTAAATATTTATGATTGATTGAGTCAAGTCTGAGTAACAAGTGATTAGATACAGAGTGCAGAATTGCTTTTCACCAAGCAATTTAATGTGATTTTGTAATATAATCTGCATAAAAAGCTATGTTGGAAAGATGAATATTTCAAGTGTAGCTTAATGGCTACTAGGATCCAACATGATAAAGATTACTTTTGACATAAAGAAATGCACTGCTCAGTAAATATTTCTTGCTGATTAAATGGATTCTTTAAATTAAATTCAACATCAAATAGCACTGTCTTTTTCTCCTTTTTTCTTTAATAGTAATTTGTTTCTAGAGTTTATTAGTGATTTTAAATTGCTGTTGAAACTTAATCCAAGATGAGAAAATCATGTTTTCAGAATATAAAATGATGACACATAATATAAACTTGGTAATAAAAAAGCAAATCCCTTCAGTTCAAAAACATCACATTTAATAGCTTGCAATCTAAAAGAGGAGTATGGCTGCCAGACAAATCACTAACACTTCTATATAGAGCTGTGACATGCATTTGTTAGTGGTTGCCAGCAGATACTTATGTAAATGTGCTGCCTAGCACCTCATATTACTTAAACCTGGGTATTTTTGATCATTCAGCATATATTTGCTTACAATTATTTGTCTGCTTTAGCACATGCATCAACATCAGATATAAAAAATTGTTACTATATTAAATATAATGGGTTTGCTAGATACATGAAAAGTAGACTCTATGATTAAAATGATTTTTTACATGGTTAGATACCAAAATGAAATTCTTACAATAGTAGTACTTCATTTGAATTGGTTTATAAATATCACTTTAGCTATAATGCAATGAATTGTGTAATGGTTTTTAGAAATTTTTTTTGTGTGTGTGTCACGTCATGTAAAGCACTTCAGAGTTGAAGTTTCAAAGTCATGTAAACTTTTTATCAGACTAATATTAGTAGAGGATATGGATAAGTTTTCAACATTTGTTAGTTTTTAAATAAATGTATGGCCACAAAGTGTAATCTTTTCAGATAAGGAAGATTCTAATAGCTATGCAAGGAAACTGAATTTGAAGGCTTAAAACAAATTGATAATTCAAGAACAGAGATATTATTGACTTATTAGCTGGTTCCATTTAATAACTATGTTACATATATTGAATAACCATAATGGAAAAGATTATATGCAACCCTCTTGAAATGATGTAGTAATAGATAAGATGCTTCTTTCTTTCTTACCAACTTAAAATAAGAACCAGATTTGAATAAATGAATACAAATAGGTCGAGTACAAAGCTCTAAATAGTACAATCATAGTAGTGATCAGAATGCAGTGCTATGATTAGTAAGACCAAGCATAATTTCTAGATGGGAAAGTAATGAAAACTTTATTGGAAATAAAACAGATTGGTACTGAACCTAGAAAGTATGATTTTAATATTAAGCTATCATACAGTACAGAGAAACAGAAACTTCAAGCAGAAACATAAGTATGAACAATACTTTTTTTAAATAGGAAACTTCAGAGTTATAATATGTATTATAGTTTTCCCATTGGTCAGTCCACCTTGTGGACACACACTTGGCCATGTGTATGACATTAAAGCTGCATGTACTAAAGATGTTCAGTATGCTCTTGACTTTTTTTTCTATACTTGACTTGTTTCCACTCACCATTTTCTTAAGCCATGTGGTTAGGACTACACACTTGGGCGATGATTCTAATTTCAGGAGGAGAATAAAATGTAAATAGAGCAAAGACGTTTCAGATAAGACAACTCTCTCTAAGCTGACCCACTGATACAAGCTTGACCCCTACATGGATTTGGAGCTGTCGTCTGACCCATTTCCTTCTGTTGATTTTATGCTGACATATGGGTGTATATATGAAAATAAATGTTTTCATTTTCAGTCATTGAGCTTAGGGGTTATTTGATACATAACATTTCTTAGCAAATTTAAAATGTGACACAGGAAGTGAGGATACAACTATAATAAAATAGTTGCTTTATTACTGTCACTGTCATTAGAACCACATAAAGAATGGATGCTTGGGGAAATGGTGAAGAAACTTTTTAAGGAGAATAAAAACATGTTGGCCTTTATTACTTAGTTGTAAAGCATTTGGTAAAATTAAATCTACAATAGCCTAAAAGACTGAAAATGTACATAATATAATGTCAACAGAAGCATAGTTTTTAGGTAGAACATTTGAAATTAATTGTTCCTTTTTAGCTGCGTATGATAAGATATAAAAATCAATCACCTTCAGAAAATAAAATGAAATTACTTCCCATATCCAGGCCCTTCAATAAGTAAAAGACCTTCAAATTCAATTGCATCATGTGGTCCTAGACCAAACCTTACCCAGTATTATATGGTTTCCAGATGAAAATATGTAACTCATGTACAGGTGGACTCTAGTAGTCTCTTTAACAGAAAAGAAGAACCTCTAGGAAGTATAGAGCATGCACAGTAGCCTGATTTTTATTTTATTGTTACTGAAGAGAGAAACATATATCTAATAGAATATTTGGACTTCCTAGATTGCTCAGTGGTGATGAATCTACCTGACAAACAGAAGATGTGGGTATGATTCCTGGGTTAGAAAGATTTACTGAAGAAGGAAATGGCAACCCACTCTAATGTTCTTGCCTGAGAAATCCCATGGAGAGAGGAACCTGGTGGGCTACAGTCCAGGGGGTCACAAAAAGTCAGACATGACTTAGTGACTAAAACAAAACAACATACTATTTAGCTATAGCTTTTGTTTAATGGAGTAAGTAGAATTTAATACACAGAAAACCATACTGTTTTAGAAAGTCTTGAGGAAATTATCTACATCTGACCAAATATATGACTGAAGTGTCTTAGATATGAAATGTTCATTGGAATTTGAACCTTCTAAAGGCAGATAGAAGGTTTAAAAGAATTGCCTACCATCAAAGAGATAATATTGTTTAGTGATCTCTTTATAGGTGACTGAAGATAATAACATAAAAACTCTTGGAGAAAAATGGACAGAGACTATACTGAGCAAAACTAGAGCCTAATTAAGAAACATCCTCTATTCTCATTGTAGAAGCACCTGTCAATCCTTACTCAGCAAGACTTCCAAATTTCTAAGATTCAATGACTGTTATGCATCTCCCATTATCCTTTGTGTTGAATGAGACTTTGTTGCAGTTTTTCTCTTTAGGCCTTAACATTTTGTGGAGAGTGTAGAGAAGAAGGGTATATAACTTGCTTTGTCCATAGGTCACCTGATCAGGAGAAGCCATACTTAAATCCAATAGAGAGAAAGGTGTGATTTGGTGTCTTGGGGTGGGGATGGACATTCAGAACAGAGAACAAAATGAAAAAAAATAGTACAGTGATGAAAGCTAATGATACTGTATTACATACTCAAAGTTACTAAGAGCATAGATTGTAAAAGTTCTCATCACCAAAAAGAAAGGGCAACTGACCTGATGGAGGTGTTAGCTAATGCTTGGTGGTGACCATTTGGTGATATTTTTGGTGGTGCTAGTGTTGGGGAACCTGCCTGCCAATGCAGGAGACTTAAAGAGACATGGGTTTGACCCCTGGGTCAGAAGGATCCCTTGGAGGAGGGCATGGCAGCCCTCACCAGTATTCTTGCCTGGAGAGTCCCATGAACAGAAGAGCCTAATGGATTATGATCCGTGGGGTCACGAAGAATCAGACACAACTGAAGCAACTTAGCATGCAGGCATAGTTGAGAACAACCTGGATTTTGAGTATCACAACATGATTGCTGAGGGGACTGGGAATCTTGGAGTGAGCACATTTTCCAAGTAGGGGGGGCATAACTCCTTCCAACTAGGAGTGTACTGTGGTGGACTATGTTATGAATTCTAACTATTCCCTCCAAGTTCTTCTATTGTGGTATTTATTTCCTTCTGCTTTACGTTCAGTTTGGCCTCATGACTTGTTTTGACCAATAGAATTAGACAGAAGTGACTGGTTTCCACTTTTGAATTTAGGTTTTAAGAGTCCTTGTCTGTTCTACGTCCTCTCTAGGGCAAATGCTAGCATTGTGAGGAAGATGGAAAAAACAACAGTAACAGAAAAAACTCTTCACTTTAAGCTTATAGTTCCTGAAGGAAAATTGAGAAATGAGAATCAGAATAGTCTCAGATGAGTCACTTTATCCAAGTCCAGCAATAAGAAAGTATATTTGTTTTGATTCTATGCATTTTAGAGTAGTTTGTTATACCACATTCAGAAATAGGAAGGAGGACATGGACCCAACATACACATTTGCTCGTTGGCTTTGAGGTCATCTAGTATAGACTGGATTAATTGGGGAGGCTGCTTCACAAATCGATTACCCTCATTGGGCCACTTATTAAAGTATTAATGTGGATTTGCATATTTTTCATGTAATTTTTGTCAATTTATTATTATGTGCTTAGTCTCTCTGTCGTGTCTGACTCTTTGCAACCCCAAGGACTGTAGCGTGCCAAGCTCAGCTGTCCATAGAGATTCTCTAGGCTAGAATCCTCCAGGGGATCTTCCCAACCCAGGAATGGAACTCCAGTCTCCTGCATTGCAAGTGGATTCTTTACCATCTGAGCCACCAGGGAAGCCCAGTTTATCATTCCATTTATATTTTTAGTTCTCTACAGTAATTTTTCACATAGAAAAATATTCTGCAAACAGAAAGTTCCTATATAACCTTCATAGAATTTAATGCTGTATTAATATAATAGTCAAAGCAATAAATTGATATTTTAACACTATTATTTAAAATTGTATTCAGCAATACTCTATTTTTGTGTTCTTAACCACCACCAATTAATTTGAAAGACATTTTAATTTGTATAGAACTCTAGGTTATGTTCATTCATTATGTTTTTTGATCATTTTCTTACTTTCTGAGTTATCTGTCAAGCTTATTGGTGTTTCTTTGAAGAAAACTTTTTTGTTTCCTCTACTAGATTTTATGATTTCATCTGTGGCATATTTCTCTAGAGCTTTTCTGTAGTTGTATAGGGACACTGGCTTGAAATTCAGTGAGAGTTTTGATTCTGTGATGGCATTTTCATCAATTTTAGAAAATTATCAGCATTTATATCTTCATTCTTTTATTTTTTCTGGCATTAAAAGTGCATATATGTTGAAATTTTACTTGTCCCACATGTCTCTTATTCCCTGTATTTCCAATGAATTTTGTTTATTGTATTCAGATTGACTTTTTTTCATGCTATGTCATTCATCTTAATGTTCCTGCCATTTTCTGCCTAATCTTTTGTTCAGGTAAATCCTTAATCTCAGAAAGTATATTATCATTTCTATAGTTTTGATTTATTCATATTTTAATAAATACAATTATGCTTACTTTTATATCACTCCTATTTTTTAATACTTTATTATAAACTTTTAATTTTATCAATTGTTGTTTAAAATATTCTCTAATTACTCATTTACTTATTATACCTGACATCATGTTACGTTTCTTCTGCTGTTTTTATTTTCATCTATTGTGTCTATCTCTTAACTGGGTTAGTAATTTTTTATAGGATTCTGGACATTGTACAAAGAATGTTAGCCAAAGATATAGCCATATTAATCCAATAAGTTGTGTTAAGTCAGAATTTTCCTTTTTGGTAAATATAATCTAAGTTATGAAAAGCTTTCTTGTAACTTAAGCACAGGGAGGAAATTTGGGGATTTATAGCCAAATTTATAGCCAGTCAGAGGCACAGATAACAAACTGGATTTATGATCAGCATCCTGAGTTGGAAGGGTCTTTGGAACTTCCTGTTTGTAGCCAGTTGGTCATAAGCACAGGGACAAGCTAGGCTTTAGGCTGGCATCTCAAGTGGAGGGTCGTCTCATGGGACTGAGCCACTTTTACCTATGAACTCTTATTCTGTCTCACAATAGAGAGTGTCATAATTGAGTTGAATTGAGTTCTTTTACACCCTGCTGGCCTCAAAAAATTGTTTATTGGTGAGGGGAAGTCCCCCCCCCCACCACACACACACACACAGGCACACAATCACATTAGAATTGGGTCTGGGAAGCCTGTTTCCTTGGATTATTCATTAACCTGCCTAAATATCCTTAGAAACTATACTTAACTTCCATTGTCTTACTTTACTTTTCTTTTCTTTTTTAATTAATTAATTTATTTATTTTACTTTACAACATTGTATTTGTTTTGCCCTACATTGACTTGAATCCACCATGGGTGTACATGTGTTTCCCAATCTGAACCCCCCTCCCACTTCCCTTCCTATCCCATCCCTCTGGGTCATCCCAGTACATCAGCCCTGAGCATCCTGTATCATGCATCTAACCTGGACTGGTGATTCATTTCACATATGATAATTTACATGTTTCAACACCATTATCCCATATCATCCCACCCTCGTCCTCTCCCACAGAGTCCAAAAGACTGTTCAATACATCTGTGTCTCTTATGCTGTCTTGCATACAGGGTTATCATTACCACCTTTTCTGGCTTACTTCACTCTATATAATAGGCTCCAGTTTCATCCACCTCATTAGAACTGATTCAAATGCATTCTTTTTAATGGCTGAATAATATTTCATTATGTATATGTACCACAGCTTTCTTACCCATTCATCTGCTGATGGACATCTAGGTTGCTTCCATGTCCTGGCAATTATAAACAGTGCTGCAATGAACATTTGGGTACATTTGTCTCTTTCAATTCTGGTTTCCTCAGTGTGTATGCCCAGGAGTGGGATTGCTGGGTTATATGGCAGTTCTATTTCCAGTTTTTTAAGGAATCTCCACACTGTTCTCCATAGTGGCTGTACTAGTTTGCATTCCCACCAACAGTGTAAGAGGGTTCCCTTTTCTCCACGCCCTCTCCAGCGTTTATTGCTTGTAGGCTTTCAGATAGCAGCCATTCTGACTGGCGTGAAATGGTATCTTATTGTGGTTTTGATTTGCATTTCTCTGATAATGAGCGATGTTGAGCATCTTTTCATGTGTTTGTTAGCCATCTGTATGTCTTTTGTGGAAAAATGTCTGTTTAGTTTTTTGGCCCACTTTTTGATTGGGTCTTTTATTTTTTCTGGAATTGAGCTTCAGGAGTTGCTTGTATATTTTTGAGATTCTTTGTCCATTGCTTCATTTGCTATTATTTTCTCCCAGTCTGAAGGCTGTCTTTTCACCTTGCTTATAGTTTCCTTTGTTGTACAGAAGCCTTTAAGTTTAATTAGGTCCCATTTGCTTATTTTTGCTTTTATTTCCAATATTCTGGGAGGTGGGTCATAGAGGATCCTGCTGTGGTTTATGTCGGAGAGTGTTTTGCCTATGTTATCCTCTAGGAGTTTTATAGTTTCTGGTCTTACATTTAGATCTTTAATCCATTTTGAGTTTATTTTTGTGTATGGTGTTAGAAAGTTTTCTAGTTTCATTCTTTTACAAGTGGTTGACCAATTTTCCCAGCACCACTTGTTAAAGAGATTGTCTTTTCTCCATTGTATATTCTTGCCTCCTTTGTCAAAGATAAGTTGTCCATAGGTTTGTGGATTTATCTCTGGGCTTCCTATTCTGTTCCATTGATCTATATTTCTGTCTTTGTGCCAGTATCATACTGTCTCGATGACTGTGGTTTGGAGTAGAGACTAAAGTCAGGCAGGTTGATTCCTCCAGTTCCATTCTTCTTTCTCAAGATTGCTTTGCTATTCAAGTTTTGTTTTTTTTTTTTAATTTCCATACAAATTGTGAAATTGTTTGCTCTAGTTCTCTGAAAAATACTGTTGGTAGCTTGATAAGGATTTCATTGACTCTATAGTTTGCTTTGGATAGCATACTCATTTTCACTATATTCATTCTTCTGATCCATGAACACGGTATATTTCTCCATCTATTTGTGTCCTCTTTGATTTCTTTCACCAGTGTTTTATAGTTTTCTATGTATGGATCTTTTGTTTCTTTAGGTAGATATATTCCTAAATGTTTTATTCTCTTCGTTACAATGGTGAATGTAATTGTTTCCTTAATTTCCCTTTCTGTTTTCTCATTGTTAGCATATAGGAATGCAAGGGATTTCTGTGTGTTGATTTTATGTCCTGCAACTTTATTATATTCATTGATTAGCTCTAGTAATTTTCTGGTGGAGTCTTTAGGGTTTTCTATGTAGAGGATCATGTCATCTGCAAACAGTTTGAGTTTTACTTCTTCTTTTCCAATCTGGATTCCTTTTATTTCTTTTCCTGCTCTGATTGTTGTGGCCAAAACTTCCAAAACTATATTTAACAGTAGTGGTGAGAGTGGGCACCCTTGTCTTGTTCCTGACTTCAGGGGAAATGCTTTCAATTTTTCACCATTGAGATTAATGTTTGCAGTAAATGAAATATCAAAGTTCCAGGTTGTTTTGAAGATTAATTAAATTCAAATGTGTCAAATGCTTGGCAGAATATTTGGCAGATGATAACTAGACATATAAGCACTCTTTTTCAGTCATAAGATGATATAAAAATAACTATTAGTTTTCTCTCTACTTCACTATGATGTTTGATTCACCAGTTTTTCCCCTCCTTCAGAGTATAGATCTCTGAGTTTTAGACCAACATCTTGCAGAAATTTTGTTCTCCAGGGTTCAACACAGTGCCTGATACATAACAGTTCATCCCAATTTTTTTTTTAAATAAATTAATGGATGGATGATTGACTTGGGGGAGGGGAGAAATGTCTGAATGTCATACCTAGAATTAGAATATACATATGAACTGCCTGGTTCTATGACTGTCTTGCCATAACCACCCCAGTGCATGCCTCCAGCCAGCACTGGGCTCCTGCTCCAGCTCTCTTGCTCTGGTGGGTGCTGCTCCCCACTAAGGCTGAGGCTGCCATTGCCAACCAAAATGTACATACATGGAGGAAATAGGTGAGTGTGCAAGACATTCATGTGCACATCCAGCAAGAGACTGCACATGGAGGGGATGAAGCTCTCTTGGACACTGACCCTGTCTCTGACCAGGATGGACATACCCATTGCCAGCAGGTGATTTGGTGCACACACTCAGGAAGGATCCAGACTAGTTCCAGAATGCCTGTCACTGCCCACACACTTGGAAGGGAGCTAAGCTAGCTCCATGGCAAACTGCCACTGCTGCAGCACACATCACTGTGCGTACTTGGACAAGGTGGGGGAGAGACAGCTCAGTGTTCTCACACCAATGCCTGCTGCCCCAGCCCATCCTCTAATCAAAGCACGTGTACCTGGGAAGAAGTGAAACCAGCACAGAGTTGCAGCCTCCAGCTCTTGGGCCCTGGCTACATCCCAAAACAAGGCTGAGACTGCCAGCATAGTCAAGAGAAGCCCAACTCCCCTAGAGTTCCTATTCCAGCCCCTTGGGCTATGCCCCACACTTAATAACTGAAATAAAAAATACACTGCTGCTTTTGTTAAATCGCTTCAGTCGTGTCTGACTTAATAGCAGGTTGGGTGATACAGAAGAACACAGAAACAATTTGAAAGGTAGAATAACAGAAATCACCCAATCAGAACAGCAAAGAAGAAATTTTTTAAAAGTGAGAACGGTTTAGGTGAACTGTGAGACAACATCAAAAGTGCTAACATTTGCATTACAGGGGTTCCAGAAGGAGAAGAGAAAAAGAAGGGGAAATAGAGTAAGTATTTGATAAAATTGTGGCTGAAAACTCCCTGAAGTTGAAGAAGGAAACATATTTCCTTCTACCGAAAACACAGAGTTCCAAAGAAAGTGTACCAGAGAACCACACCGAGACATATCATAATTTAAATGGCAAAAGTTAAAAAATATTTTAAAAGTGGCAAGAGAAAAACAAAGATGCACATACAAAGAAATCCCCATAATGTGATTATCAGCTGATTTTTCAGCAGAAACTTTGCACAGAGGGGAGTAGTGTGAAATACTTAGAGTGCTAAAAGAAAAAAAAAAACCCTACAAACTAGGATACTATACCTGGCAAGGTTATCATTAATAATTGAAAGAGAAAGAACTTCTCAGCCTAGCAAAAACTAAAAGAATTCACTAATGTTAAACTGATCTCACAAGAAGTGTTAAAGTGTCTTATTTAAATGAAAAAGAAAATGTTACAAAAAATAAGTTATAGGAAGGGAAAAATTCCACTGGTAAAGACAAGATTTTAGGAAAGGCTATGGATCAACCATTTAATCAGCTAGTATGAAGGCTGAAGGACAAAAAATGTAAAATCAATTAATAGCTACAGTAAACAGGGGATAGATATAATGATGTAAAATGTGATGTCAAAAACACAAAAAGTTAGGGAAAGGAATAAAAAATGTAGAACTTTTAGAATGTGCTTGAACTTAAATGAGAAGTAGATGTGGTTAACATACAGAAACTCCATGGTAACTGGAAATCAAAACCTCGCAACAGATATACAAATATAAGAAAGAAAAAAGCAGATATAACACTAAAGAAAATCATCAGATGATAAGGGAAGTGACTAAAAGAAGAAGAAAGAAAACAACTACAAAAGCAATCAGAAGTCAAGTAGCAAAATGGCAGTAAGTACATACATAGCAGGAATCACTTTTAATGATAATGGGCCAAATGCTCCAATCAAAATACATACTGTGGCTAATTGGATTAAAAAAAAAAAAAACTCATCTATATGATGTCTACAAGAGACTCACTTCAGATCTAAATATACACACAGACAGAAAGTGAGGGCATGGAAAAAGATACTCCACACAAGTTGGAAACAAAAGGAAGGCTGAAGCTGAGGTAGTGATACTCAGACGAGACAAAGTAGACTTTAAAACAATGTCTATAATAAAAGAAACAAAAGAACATTATGAAATGATAGAGGGATCAACACAAAAGAGAATATGGTTTTATATATATATAAAACCATGGTTATATATATATTATATGGTTATATATATATATATATCTTTATTATATATATATATAGTTAAAGTCTGAACAGTTTCTCAGGCAAATATGTCAAATGGTAATTTGGCCTTTTTTGTTTTGTATATTATTTAATTTTTAACTTTCATTTTGAAATAATTTCAGACTTACAAAAAAAGTTGCACAGATGTACAGAGAATTAATTCACATACAGCCTTTACCTCTACACCCTAAATGTTAACATCACCATATGAAAGCTGTTACTAAAATTAGTGTTTCTCAGGGTTCTCAGAGGAAGGACCCATGAAAGTAGCCATAATATTCTCTTGCAGGTACTTCTCATTTTATTTTTCATTTTCTATGTAGTCCTTCTTCTCTCCTTAAAAAAATCATCTTTCATTTTCTTGAAGTGAATCTTCACCCTTGGTCACAAGACAATATTTTGATTTCTGGATCTGTCTTTATTTTCTGTCCCATGGTTATACTGTCTGTCATTCTTTATAGTAACCCTGGAATGTAGTATTAGGATCACTGTTGCCTACCAAAGTCCACCCCACAACCATGGTCAAGGCTGGATGTAGTCATGTTTCCCTTCTAGTTAACAGAAAATTGACAAATGAAAGCATGATTGTTTAATATTAATTTTTTCCAACACTCATACATCTTTCAAGCAAAAACATTCATTTTGAGGGCCAGTACAATACCAAGAAATTAGCTAGACACCTCTGTATTCCTCAACAATTCAAGAATTGTATTATTGTATAAAGTAGTAATTGGTTTATCTTTTACTAAAACTTGGAGCCTTCTACATTTTAAATAATATACATTGCATTCTTCTGACCACTTTCTATAGCAGAGATCCACCTGTATTAAGAAATCAAATTAGTTTCCTTAATTTTTGTTTGGCACAGAGAGGGAGATAGTAAATTATTCCAGTTAGATTGAGATCATAATGTATGTTTAAAATATCTAGTATGTAAGCTAAATAGTCCAAAGTATTTAATCATGCCAAACTAGATGATTATATTTAGTCATGATTTATATTCATTTGATTTGTCCAAATCAATGGTAGTCTTATTCTTGGATGTCTTGTAGTTACAACTAAGTTATATTTCTGATAAATGTTCATTTTATCTACTTCAAATAGAAAAGTACAATTCATCACACATTGAGATAGGTTAAAATATGCTTTGCTGTTTTGTATTTCTAACATACTCTATTTTTTACAAAGGAAATGGTGATTTACAAAAGATGACAAGTTGCAAAATAGGCTTCAGTAAGATTTATGAATTGCAGAATGCTCTCTTGATAGTAATCAATGGTAGAATCACTGTTGAAATTTTCTCATTTATTTGCAAGTTCATACATTACAGTGCTGGAAATAGAAGCAACCACTTCCAGCTTTCCATATTACAGAAGATTGTATCTTTACTACAAAAGAATCAAGTTAAGGCCTTAAAGTCATAAAATTTTATATTTGAGTCTATCCATAATCTTCTGATGATGTCAGGAAACATTTTTCTGTCTTTATGTTTAGAATCTTGAGAATATGGTCACCGTAGATACAGAAGAGTCTGTGACTTCAGCATGCATGGTTTCAAACTAATTTTTAACATCAATGCTTCTGGAGAGAAGCAAAATTGTACTTAATAACTAATATATAATAATTTAATGCTAGATACACAGTTATAAATGCTTAATTTTCATACTAGGATTTAAGAATCTGAAACATGTGGTATATTTAATGATTTTTATAAAAGTGACAAAGGTTGACAGCTAAATTATTTTTGTGTATTCATATATTATGCTAACCAAATAATGAAATGCTTAGCAACCCTTGTGACTGTTTTTAGCATATTCCCTTTATAAACCTTTACATAAGACCCTGATGCTGGGAAAGATTGAGGGCAGGAGGAGAAGGGGATGACAGAGGATGAGATGGTTGAAAGGCATCATTGACTCAATGGGCATGAGTTTGAGCAAACTCCAGGAGATGGTAAAGGACAGGGAAGCCTAGTGTGCTGCAGTCAATGGGTTTGCAAATAGTCAAACATGACTTAGCAGCTGAACAACTTTATGAATTTACTTAAATCCTTCTGAGTTTTGTCTGTTTTCTCTACTTGTGTTTCCTATTGGTTTCCAGAATTCCCTTGAATATACCTCAGTATTCCGTCTTTGTTGAAGTTCTATTCCACCCTAAAGTGTGTTTTGTTTTTGTTTTTCTTAAAGGTTATCTTCCATTGAATATTTCTAAGATCTCTGAGAACCAGTCTACTGCAGTAAGTGCTAGTATTTCTTTGGTCCTCTGGCATTCATCAGTAAGAGGAACTGTAGGAAGATTCCTCCTAGTTTTGACTGTTGCATTCCTGTACCTGCTTCTTCCTGCAAACTTACAAGGTAATCTTCCTTTTGGTAAACTGAATATTAAATTGCATTTCCTAGGTTTTAGGTTATTAGGACTATCAAAAACAGTCCGGTTTTGTGCCTTTTGTTTTCTCACACACAGTTGCCACATTAAATTAGCCATATTAATATTAGTGATTTGACCCAAGGAAATTATATTCTGTGATTCATGACAGTGCATCCAGGTTGTGAAGGTGATAACTGTGTGTGTGTGTGTATGTGTGTGCACACCCACATGTGTATTTTATGTGAGGAGGTTTGGAAAAAATCTAAAACCTCCTTTACTTCTATGTAAACTTTTCTCTCCCTGTTCTCACTCAAAGCCTTTTAGTCATGCATTTGGCTGCCTTTTAATAAACTTCTAAAATGTGGTATACAAACTAAAGTCATTGTATTATTCCTCAATAAACTCTCTCCATGGTTTTTTTTCTTTTTTTGTCCATTTTAATGGCATCTCAGTCCTTCAGCACTCAAGCATAATAGTGTTTGACTGCTCACCTGATCCCTCACACTCCACATCCTGTTCACTTGCAGACATTCTCAATTTCACCATCAAAACATTTCCAGAGTTTGAATATTTCTCACCAACTTCACCATTACCATCCTGAAGCAAACTCCTGTTATCTCTTTCCTTTCCTTGATTAATGAAAGAAATTCCTGACTTCACTGACTGTTAACTTGTGCTCCTCTATCTACTTTCAGCAGAGCAAATAGATTGATCATTTTAGAATTTAGATTATTTAGAATGTAGAACACATCTGCTATAGACTGAATGTTTGTGTCCTTTATAACTTCCTCTTTTGAAAACTAGTCCTCAATGTGATGGTGCTTCCAGTCAGGGCTTTTATGGGGTGATCAGGTCATGAGGGTGTAATGCTCATGAATGGTATTAGTGCCCTTGTAAAAGGCAGGTGGGAGCAGGGTTCAGGATGGGGGATACATGAACACCCATGGCTGATTCATGTCAATGTATGGCAAAAACCACTACAACATTGTAAAGTAATTAGCCTCCAATTAAAATAAATTAATTAATTTGAAAAAATAAAGAAAGAAATCCCAGGGTGATCCCTTCCACTGTGTGAAGACTCAGGAAGAAGACGGATATCTATGAACTAGGAACCAGGTCCTCATTAAATACCAGATTTGCCAGTGCCTTGATCCTGAACTTTTCAGCCTCCAAAACTATGAGAAATAAATTTCTGTTGTTATAAGTTATGCAGCATATGGTATTATCTTGTAGTTGACAATATAGACTAAAACATCATCTGATCAAAGCAATCACTGTCTCTCTGTGCTAGATATTGTCCTTCTGTCTTTATATGTCTTCTCTTTTACCATAAGGACTGAAATCCCTAAATCTTCATTTCATAGGCTCTTAAATATCAAGCTTCAGGTTAAATGTTGCTATTGAAATGTACTCATACAAAGTTTTGATGGAAAAAGAGAATGAAAACCTATTTATCTAGCTGACACTGGGGACAGGTGTGTTTGCTTTAAAATAAGGCAAAAATTAAGTTATTGTCATTGGCTTTTCGGCATCTTTCTACTAATGTTAATCATCTCTTTCTGGTGTTGAAAGCAACTGATGCTATATATCATTATTTCCTCTGATTTCTATGGTGTCCAATAGCTGAAACCTAGAAATGCTCTCTCCGGTCATTTTCTGGAATGGTTTTCAATCATCAAAATTCCTGTATTCAATACTTATTTGAAACAGATAATGTAAATTTCTGTTTTCCCATTTAAATCTTTCTTGATAAAGTATTAGATGTTTGAAATATTTTCACATAGATCATTAAACAGAAATTTGCAACTCCATGTATGACTTGGTTTGATTTCAGGTTAGTAAGAGTCTTATCATCAGTGGTAAATTGGGTTTGGATAGACACAGAGTAGAGTAGCAAAATATTTACTTAAGCTATAACATTATTTTCTGGAATGATGTTCTCACAGAAAGCAAGGATTTAGGAGATGAAGCTGCACAAGCTCCAGAATGGCATATTGGAAATGATGATTAAGGTGACTACGAGGTGATGACAGCTTCTGATTACACTGCAGAACTTACAGAAAGTAAATGACCAGAAAATTATTTTCAATCTCCATTCTGGACCAGGTAGGAAGACCAGAGATCTTCTATGTCTGTCTTGAAATAATCTTCTCCAAGGTCAATATATCCAATTTCGAATCCAAATATTGGTTACTATACTATGAAGTGAAGTGAACTTGCTCAGTTGTGTCCAATTCTTTGTGACCCCATGGACTGTAGCCTACCAGGATCCTCAGTCCATGGGATTTTCCAGGCAAGAATACTAGAGTGGGTTGCCATTTCCTTCTCCAGGGGATCTTCCCAACCTAGGGATCGAACTCGGGTCTCCCACATTGTAGGCAGACGCTTTACCATCTGAGCTACCAGGGAAGCCCTTTATAGACTATACTATAAAGAGTTACAAAATGAGTGTAATACACACCCTTGAAGGTTGTTTATACTAAATTTAAATGGTTGAGAAAATTTGGAGACAGAATGGCAGGCACCTGGGGTAAATTCTAATGAATCTACCTATATTACATTGCCCCATAACATTCTGCCTCCCTTTTCAGCCAACACTTTCTCCTCCCATCTGAAGAGACCAGTCTCCTCTTATTCAGAGAACCTAAGCAATTCCTAAAAAGGACATTTGCTTGCACACAGACACCAGCCTTGCTCAAGGCCCACCTTACTACCTGTCATCGCATTCAGACCCACCTAGATATGGATAATGATGTGGACGTGAAAGTGAAAATCACTCAGCTGTGTCCTACTCTTTGCAATCCCATGGACTATACAGTCCACAGAATTTGCTAGGTCAGAATACTGGAGTGGATAGCCTTTCCCTTCCCCAGGGGATCTTCCCAACCCAGTGATAGAACCAAGGTCTCCCACATTGCAAGTTGGATTCTTTACCAGCTGAGCTACAAGGGAAGCCCAGAAATATTGGAGTGGGTAGCCTATTCTTTCTCCAGTGGATCTTCCTGACCCAGGAATTGAACCAGGGTCTGCATTGCAGGCAGGCACTTTACCAACTGAGTTAACAGATATGGATAAAAAGGGTAAAATAACTAAATCACTCAAGAACAGGACATAATCTTACTTGGATGGGGCTATAATCCCTACTAAAGTACTACAAATGTTTTACCATTTATATTGGCAGAACTTTAGGAATATTTATGAGAAAAAATCCTAGAGGTTATTTCATAGAGGGATGCATGTAATGTTGGACAAAGCTGGACTAACCAGAGTGTTTGGATTCATTGAATTAGTTCCTGCCACAGAAGTGTCTCTAGTAGTTAGCCTGACTGAATGACATGAACCCAGATTCAATAAAACTAAAACAATAACTCACAAAACCAAACTTATAATCCACATTGTTATTGTTGTTGTTTAATCACTAAATTGTGTCATACTCTTTGTGACCCCATGAACTATATAGCCCGTCAGGCTCTTCTGTCCGTGGAATTTTTCAGGCAAGAATACTGCAGTGGGTTGCCATTTCAGTAGTAGCTTTTAATAAAAATAGCTTTAGAATTTCTTTTTTATAATATAGTTGAGACAATATTTACAGTGATAGAAGTATTTGAATGCATTTATAATAGTCAAGGGTTTCCTTTGTGGCTCAGCTGGTAAAGAGTAAGAGTCAAAAGCTCTGAACAGTGTCATCTACCTGCCGTGTCCCTCCAATGCACCACTAAGAGCTGAACACTATGTTCCCTTAAAGAAAGGTTGCTTTAATAAATACTATTGATTAACACAGAACATAATGATGGATGAGTGTGGAACTAAGAGGAAAGTAATTCATAAATAACACAAGAAATCAAATTACAAATGGAGAGTTTTATCTAAACCTATCCTAAACCTTCCCATAAACATACATTTTACTATTTTCCTGTTTTTAAATATATAGTTGGGAAACAACTGGCAGGATTTCTGTGTCAGGTCCCTAAATCACAAGTTAGGGTTTATTACAGTAAAAAGGTAAAAGTGGAAGTCCTCAGTACTTTCCTTTTCCTATTCTAACAAAATATTAAACCAAAAGCAATATAGCATAGCTGACAGAATGCAAATATTGCCACACTCAGAGACATGAAAAATGTAGAAGTGTCTTTCCTGTCATTTTCTCTGAATTTTTTTATTTGACTTCTAAAAAATACAGATATTGATAAATGAGTGTCTACTAATGTAATTCTTATCAGGTGTTGACTACAATTCCACCTGCTGTGCTAGTTATTTTATCTTTACTGGATCTAACCACCCAAGCCTTTGTCTTTTGGTAGACAAATGCCACCTCCCCCAGCTTTATCAAAAAGGAAATGCCAGCAGAAGCCATGCATTCTCATAAGGACTTCTATACAACTTTACTATCTAAGATCAGGGTTTTTGAAGTCCTACAGTTCCCTAGAATAATCAGTCTCACTGTTACCTTGATCTTTTGTTGTTGCCCAAGTTATCATGCTGAATCATTCAGTTAGGGATAGCAAAGTGAGAGGAACTTGTAAGTAAAAAGTGGCAAATGCCAATGTGACTTCTTTTTGCCACTTATGTGGCAATATGTTTGCCAAAAGGTGGGATGAAGACTCAGTGAAAATTCAGGGACCTAGAACCTCAGAAAGAAGTTCCATAATTACTGAACCTCTTAGATTTATAGAGGTAATCTTTCTCACTTATTTCTGTGTTGCTTTGAACCGCTTACTGAGAAAACCTATAACACAACTACTTTAGAGCAGGGATCAGATGGTAAAGAATCTGCTTGCAGTGCAGGAGATCTGAGTCTGACCCCTGGGTCAGGAAGATCCCCTTGAGAAGGAAATAGCAAGGCACTCCACTATTCTTGCTTGGAGAATTCCATGGACAGAGGAGACTGGAGGATATAGTTCAAAAGGTCACAGAGTCAGAGATGACTGAGTAACTATTTTATTTATTTAAGACTGGATAAATCACAAGCCGGAAACAAGATTGCCAGAAGAAATATCAATAACCTCAGATATGCAAATGACACCACCCTTATGCCAGAAAGAGAAGAAGAACTAAAGAGCTTCTTGATGAAGATGAAAGAGGAGGTGAAAAAGCTGGCTTAAAACTCAACATTCAAAAAACTAAGAGTATGGCATCTGGTCCAATCACTTCATGGCAAACAGATGGGGAAAAAATGGAAATGGTGACAGGCTTTCTTTTCTTGGACTCCAAAATCACTGCAGATGATGACTGAAGCCATGAAATTAAAAGACACTTGCTCTTTGGAAGAAAGCTATGACAAACCTATACAGAATATTAAAAAGCAGAGATATTACTTTGCCAACAAAGGTCAAAGCTATGGTTTTTCCAATGGTCATGTATGAATATGAGAGTTGGAGCATAAAGAAGGCTGAGCACCAAAGAATTGATGCTTTTGAACTGTGGTGTTGGAGAAGACACTTGAGAGTCTCTTGGATTTCAGGGAGATCAAACCAGTCAATCATAAAGGAGATCAACCCTAAATATTCATTGGAAGGACTGATGCTGAAGCTGAAGCTCCAATACTCTGGCCACCTGATGCGAAGTGCCGACCCATTAGAAAAGACACTGATGCTGGAAAAGATTGAAGGCAGGAGGAGAAGGGGACAACAGAGGATGAGATGGTTGGATGGCATCACTGACCCGATGGACATGAGTTTCAGCAAGCCCTGGCAGTTGTGATGGACAGGGACGCCTGGTGAGCTGCAGTCCACGGGTCACATAGTGTTGGGCATGCAAAGAGTTGGACACGACAGAACAGCAACAACAACTATTATAGTGTACAGGTCAGTGGCTCAAACTCTCATGGGATTTACTTTCATTTTATTGCTACCTATCTCTCAACTCATGTCTATGGTTTCGGGGAGCTCACTATATATGACCACACAAAATAGCCTGGGCTTGGCTTATAAGTTGTTATACATAAGGCGCAAAGACCAAAATTAGGTGAATGATTGCAGTCTTACTATGAGTATCTCTAATCGTCCCAGTCAAAAATGTGCACTAATTTCTTTTGTAAATTTTTAGATATTTTCCCTGTTTAGAATTCCTTATGTCCAATTTTGGGTATATCAGATACCAGATGATAAGGAGATTTTCTTTAGCTTATACTATTAATTTTTATTTGAAATTTTTTTTAGCCTGGGAAGTAGATCATCTATTGTTAAAACATGTTTCATTACATACTCTTTATTTTTAATAACAATCATTTTGAAATGTGGCTATGAATAGAAAACTATGGTCTTTTATCATTAAAATAATATATGCTCAATTAAACTCCTAATGTATGCATTATTCTTTCAATTTGGGATTGTAAATATATCATGGAAAGTTATCACTTTAATAAAGGTAAAAGGAAGGTATGGTTACA
Source organism: Cervus canadensis (assembly GCF_019320065.1). NCBI lineage: Eukaryota > Metazoa > Chordata > Mammalia > Artiodactyla > Cervidae > Cervus > Cervus canadensis. The sequence goes on along the minus strand of NC_057401.1, from coordinate 46,614,771 downwards.
GTCTACCTTTTGAATCAATAGTTCAATTCATTTCAGTCACTCAGTTGGGTCTGACTCTTTGTAACCCCATGAACTACAGCACACTAGGCTTCCCTGCTCATCAGCAGCTCCTGGAACTATTTCAAATTCGTGTCCATTGAGTCTGTAATGCCAACAACCATCTCATCCTGTTGTCCCCTTCTCCTCCTGCCTTCAATATTCCCCAGCATCAGGGTCTTTTCCATTGTGTCTGTTCTTTGCATCAGGTGGTCAGAGTATTGCAGCTGCAGCGTCAGCATCAGTCCTTCCAATGAATATTCAGGGGTGATTTCCTTTAGGATTTACTGATTGGATCTCCTTTCAGTCCAAGGGACTCTCAAGAGTCTTCTCCAACACCACAGTTCAAAAGCTTAAATTCTTTGGTGCTTTCGGTTCAGTTCAGTTCAGTCACTCAGTCGTTTCCTACTCTTTGCGACCCCATGAATCGCAGCACTCCAGGCCTCCCTGTCCATCACTAACTCCCGGAGTTTACTCAAACCCATGTCCATCGAGTCGGTGATGCCATCCAGCCATCTCATCCTCTGTCGTCCCCTTCTCCTCCTGCCCCCAATCTCTCCCAGCATCAGGGTCTTTTCCAATGAGTCAACTCTTCGCATGAGGTGGCCAAAGTACTGGAGTTTCAACTTCAGTGTCAGTCCTTCCAATGAACACCCAGGACTTATCTCCTTCAGGATGGACTGGTTGGATCTCCTTGCAGTCCAAGGGACTCTCAAGAGTCTTCTCCAACACCACAGTTCAAATGCATCAAATTTTTGGTGCTCATCTTTCTTCACAGCCCAACTCTCACATCCACACATGACCACTGGAAAAACCATAGCCTTGACCAGACGGACATTTGTTGGCAAAGTAATGTCTCTGCTTTTTAATATGCTGTCTAGGTTGGTCATAACTTTCCTTCCAAGGAGTAAGTGTCTTTTAATTTCATGGCTGCAGTCACCATCTGCAGTGATTTTGGAGCCCAAAAATATAAAGTCTGACACTGTTTACACTTTTTCACCATCTATTTCCCTTGAAGTGATGGGACCATATGCTATGATCTTAGTTTTCTGAATGTGGAGCTTTAAGCCAACTTTTTCACTGTCCTCTTTCACTTTCATCAAGAGGCTTTTTAGTTCCTCTTCACTTTCTGCCATAAGGGTGGTGTCACCTGCATATCTGAGGTTATTGATATTTCTCCCAGCAATCTTGATTCCAGCTTGTGCTTCTTCCAGCCCAGCATTTCTCATGATGTACTCTGCATATAAGTTAAATAAGCAGGGTGACAATATACAGCCTTGATGTACTCCTTTCTTGATTTGGAACCAGTTTGTTATTCCATGTCCAGTTCTAACTGTTTCTTCCTGAGCTGCATACAGGTTACAGGTTTCTCAAGAGGCAGGTCAGGTGGTCTGATATTCCCATCTCCTTCAGAATTTTCCACAGTTTATTGTGATCCACACTGTCAAAGGCTTTGGCATAGTCAATAAAGCAGCAATAGACGTTTTTCTGGAACTCTCTTGCTTTTTCGATGATCTAGCCGATGTTGGTAATTTGATCTCTGGCTCCTCTGCCTTTTCTAAAACCAGCTTGAACATATGGAAGTTCATGGTTCACGTATTGCTGAAGCCTGGCTTGGAGAATTTTGAGCATTACTTTACTAGCATGTGAGATGAGTGCAATTGTGCAGTAGTTTGAGCATTCTTTGGGATTGCCTTTCTTAGGGATTGGAATGAAAACTGATCTTTTCCAGTCCTGTGGCCACTGCTGAGTTTTCCAAATTTTCTGGCATATTGAGTGCAGCACTTTCATAGCATCATCTTTCAGGATTTGAAATAGCTCAACTGGAATTCCATCACCTCCACTAGCTTTCTTCATAGTGATGCTTTCCAAGAACCACTTTACTTCACATTCCAAGATGTCTGGCTCTAGACAATCACACCATTGTGATTATCTGGGTCATGAAGATCTTTTTTGTAGAGTTCTTCTGTGTATTCTTGCCACCTCTTCTTAATATCTTCTGCTTCTGTTAGGTCCATGACATTTCTGTCTTTCATCGAACCCATCTTTGCATGTGATGTCAATGTCTTTGGTGCTTAACACTATCTTATTATTTTGTTAAAAATTATATTGTCACTGTGACAGTAGTAATAGAAATACCCTTTGGTAGTAGGGAAATTTACATACTTATCCTTTGACATACTTTTGTATTATACATTCTTATGTACTTTTTATACTTTTATAACTTTCAGTTAAGTAACATCTTGATTGTGTTTTTGTGTAACGGTAAGATTGTTCCTGCTTATAAGAACATACTGTTCATATATATATATGTGTGTGTGTGTGTGTGTGTGTATATATATGTATATATATATATATAGTTCATTTTCCAATCATGGGTTATTATTGGTGTCCACAGCTGTAATTATCTGCAGCTTTTTAAAAATTCAAATGAGAAACCATATGTATATATAATATTTATCCCACTTAGGGATTTCAAAAGTATCTCAATACATAGTAGTGATATAGTCTAAGGTATTCTTTGATGTTTGTCAAAGAAAATTCTAAGGTCTGCAGAAACATCACACAGTAACATTTGAGCTTAGATCCCATGAGCAGAGGCTGGTGATCACAGTCCATGGGGTCACATGGAGTTGGACATGGCTGAAGCAACTTAGCATGCAAACACACACTTGAAAGCAACTTTAAAAACCTACATATAATCCTTTTCCCTCTTCTTCCTTATAATATTTAGAGACATATGAAACTATATAATATGTGTAATGTCTGAAATAAATACTTCAATTCACATTTGCTGACTGCAAAAGCAAAACAAAGGAAGTTACTCTTTTGATAAACAGTCTTCAGCGCAGTTTCTTCAGAGATTATAATGGCACTGATCCTAAAAATATTACTGTGAAATAAAACAGGGGAAGCAATTGACAGGAAGTACATGAAGATGAAGTAAAAGCTTGATATTTTTATATGAAAAATGATACAAAATGAAAAGTTTTATACTAATATAAATTAAGCCAAGTATCTAGGGGAGAAAGAGGAATATTTCTTTTCCTGACAAATAGTGTGGTTGGAGTGCACAGAAGAGTAAATGACTTTTGCAATTGCTTCTAGGAAGTCAGAAATACAACCTAGGGAAAATTCTTAGATTTAAGTTCTCAATAAATTAAGAACCATGAAATGATGTTATATTTCTTGACAAAAATAGAGGCATGGACATAGTTCAGAGAGTAAGTCATTGGTTTTGATTTAATGGGGTTATAAGCTGAACAGTCACAGGACAAGAATTCCTACTACTGGTCCCACGTTTTTGCAGAACTTGAGACATGATTGACAGCCCTGTTCTTGTTCTATTCTTGATGGACAGGAGTCAGTGGAAGAACATGGTCATGATAGATTCCATACACTCACCTCTTCCTGACAAAATTTCATTGACTTTGAAATTCTCATCTTTACCTAGTTCAGGCCATGTGCTTCCATGTTGATTAGCCACTGATAATAAGCCTTCAGAACAAAAAGAATGAATTCTTAAATTACTGTTTATTTTCATTTTTAGCCTTACTCATGCAACAGACATGCATACATGCACATATTTTCCTTCATAGAGCTAATAATTTTCAACCTCTAACCAAGATACATAGATTAGTAAGTAGTGGCCTCCCTGATGGCTCAGACCCAGGTTTGATACCTGGGTTGGGAAGCTCCCCTAGAGGAGGGGGTGGTTACTCAATCCAGTGTTCTGGCTTGGAGAATTCCATGGACAGAGGAGCCTGGTGGGCTACAGCCCATGTGGTCAGAAAGAGTCGGACACAACTGGGCTATTTATATATCATTTTTTTTTTGACTCTACTCATTCAACAGACACACAAACAGACACAGACATTTGCACACATTTTCCTTCATAGAACCAATAATTTTCAATCTTTCAACCAAGATGTATCGATAGATGAAGGTATAAAGTGGGTAAGAACAAGCTTTTTAAGGACTTAAGTTAGTTAGGTTATTTTCCTACTGCCTAATATTTATGAAGTTTTCTTCAAGACTGACACAAGAAATGTTTCTTTAACAAACTCAATAATATGAATGTTTTTCCAATTCTATGATTAGCAGTAGAAATATGTACCATACACAGGCCAAATGCTTCCCCAAAAAGTTAAAATAAAATAATTAAGCAGGATATATTTTTTGTCTTTGCGTTCTACAATTTGACTAACAGGAGAATGTAGTGTCCTGTAATTCTTAAATCTCATAATATCACCACACATTTAAATCAAATGTTACTTGTTCATTCTAAATTAATTGTATTAGTTAAAATTTTAAAATTATTAAAAACCTAGATGCGTGTCCATGTAAGTGGTTTAATGTTTTGTTAGCACTAGTAACTAACTGGTCTTTCTTTCAAATAGATTTCTTTACCATATGTAGAAATAAATACAAATTCATTAATTAATGACTTAAATGTAAACAAATCAACTTTAGTCATTTTAAAAGTTCTGTTTTGTGAAAGAAGGTACATATTTTCCCATTTAATTAATATTTTCTTTCTTGTAGTACATTAGGCACGCAATACCTAAAAGCAGGTTAAATCTCCTCTCCTGATTAAAAAAAAGAAAAAAACTTTAAATAGTTAATGCAATGGAGCTATTAATTTCATTTTATTTCATTTCTGTGGTACGTATAATTTTTGTTTTGTGTTTCAAACATTGGGCATGATCTTATTTCTTCATAAAAGTATTGCAATTATAAGTAAATAATTTGAACAATCATTGAAATCTCTCACCATCCTATGACAACGGCAGAGTTTCTATGTTTTGAAGACTGATAGTATCATGTGCAAGGGCTTCCCAGGTGGCGCTAGTGGTAAAGAACCCTCCTGCCAATGCAGGAGATGTAAGAGACACAGGTTTAATCCCTCGGTCAGAAAGATCCCTTGGAGGATGCCATGGCAACCCACTCCAGTATTCTTGCCTGGAGAATCCCATGGACATAGGAGCCTGGCAGGTACAGTCCATGGGGTCACAGAGTCAGACACAACTGAAATAACAGCTTGCACACACACACAGTGCTCTGTGCACAAAACAGTGTCTGGTACAAACACTGTGTGATGTTTGTATTTATGAAACAGAGGTTGATTCACAGGAGATCAATGCCAGAAAATACACATAGTAACTTTTAATTAGGTAGATATTTTTTGCCTATGACAGTCTCACTTCTCAGTTCACCCTTTTTCTCTCAAGGTGTCCCTGTCTGGATTGCAAAATAGATTATCTCCCTATTTTATCTCTAAACCATTCTGTGTTCTATGTGTTTTATATTTATCAACTCATTTAATTTTTAACAGATCCTTCACAGCAGAAGGATCTGTTGGTATCCCTGACTGACCATTGAGGAAGTTGAGTTAGAGAAGTTAGCTCATCCAGACTACTTGACCACGGAAGACCTCAGATTCAAATTCATGGTGTGTTACACCAGAGCCTTTGCTCTTAAATTGCTACACGGTGATGACCCAAGTTCTTAATAGACATTTATAGACATTACATTACAGATATGTAATGCCAATACAATCACAATGGAATTTTGAATTGTTTTACGAGTGGACTAACCACATAGAACTGATGTCTATTTCTTACTGCTCATTTTTGTTATTCTAGCTTTCCTCCAAACTACTGTATGATCTCTTTTATAGAATAAAGAAACAGTGTGTGTACATTTGCATGTCAACCTCAAGAAGGGATTGTTTGGATTTCCTCATTGGCTAGTACTCAAAAAATCAAGTTCAAAAAAAATAAATTAAAATCAACCTACCTCCAAGCAGACTGGTGAAAGTGGAAGTCGCTCAGTCGTGTCCAACTCTTTGGAACCCCCTGGACTATACAGTTCATGGAATTCTCTAGGCTAGAATACTGGAGTGGGTAGCCTTTCCCTTCTCCAGGGGATCTTACCAACCCAGGAGTCAAACCCAGGTCTCCCACATTGTAGGTGGATCCTTTACCAGCTGAGCCACAAGGGAAGCCCAAACAGACCATGATTTCCATAAAACAAAGATAAGGGAACATCAGTCTCCTACACCCTACTTATCCTGCTTTCTGCCCTTCCCTGGACAGGGGAGCCTGGCAGTATACAGTCGATGGGGTTGCAAAGAGTCGGATACAACTTAGAAACTACACACAGAACACACTAATTTGATATCATTTTAGACAATCATTATTGATGCAAAACATTCCAGAATATATATGTTTTACTGGAACTCTTTGTTAAAATTATTATGAGTTTACTTTTCTTTAATTAGCATTGATTAAAAATCAATTTTTTTGTTATTGATTGTGAATTATATACAATATGAAACAAGCAGAGGCTTAGGAAGACGGTTGGGGCTTAAATCTCAGATCAGGAAAAGCTGGAATTTTCCATTTCTTAATGTCATCATTCATTAAATTGATAGTGACCTTTAAACTAAATTATGCTAATGGTGATATGATAGTACCATGCTAATTGTTTGGTAATTATGTCTGATAATTCTTTATTCTGTATTTTGATTAAATAAAATTCTATTACTTCATCTTTATTGCTAACCCTTTATTTCATACCCTCCTCTAATACAATATTGTCTTGAAAATTGTTATTGCTTATTCATTGTTTTTCTAGCTCTCTGCATATACTTGCTCCAATCCATTTCTCATATTTATACAGTTATGATTCTGAAATGCCAATCTGATGTTGCATTTTCATGCTTGAATTATACATAACCTGGGGATAACTTCGAAAACGCTTAGCTTGTCAAAAATCCTTCTATATCCTCCATTAGATTTCAGTATCTTTTCCTCTGTGTGCTTATTTAGTATTGTGTACATACATCCTTTAAGGAGACTATATTCTGGATTGTTAAGGACAGTCCTAATTTATGCCTGTTTTCCATGCTTCCCATCTGATTTAACATTTCCCTTAATTTTTATTTTTGTAAATGAAGTATTCTTTTGAAATTTGTAGTAAAGTAGCCTCAATGATTTAGAAAAACATTTAAATTTTATTTTCAGTTTTTTCTGGGTGGCCATTTAGTAGTGACTGAAATACATGTTCCATAACAGATTACTGCTAGAAAATGACTGGTGATAGCACTTCTGTCTGGAACCATTCTAAAAGCAACATAACTAATACTTCTCTTTCAAGGTCGGTGTAGGGCATGTTGCTAAAGCAAAATGCTCACTTATAAATGATTAAGAACATTTTACTCCTTGCAGTAAAAGAGAATCTTCTATTTTGTTTCTGGCCATTCCATATACCAGCCTGCAATGCTATGGCCCAGTGACATGTCTGGTAAGATCCAAGAAACCTCTAGGTGGCAACATATGGCAAAAACATAGGGAATTATATAGGTGTAAAAATAGAAATATGTAGAAAACTTTACTCTCCTTATCAGAAATAAACCCACTTGAGTAATAAATTGCATGCTTACTGGAGTGAACTTCATTTTCTAAAGTAGGTATTTTTCCATCTTCTTGAATCTGGGCAGGTAAGAAGCTGGGTTGACCTAGAGTGTATGGCATTTCAAGGAATAGCCTTTACATAGTCTTGTATTTTTCTGCTTCCTGGTCCTTAGAGTGCTCACTCTCAGAACCCAACCTCCATGCTGTGAAGGCCAAGCTTCATGAAAAAGCTGCATGTTGATGTGCTTGTCAACAGCTCAGCTATGCTCCTAGAAAGCAACTCTGTACCAAATGTCATTTTGGATTTCCAGCCTAATTGAGCCTTAAGTTGATTCAGTTCCTGCCAACATCTTCCTGAACTAGCAGAGTTATAATAATAATAGTAACAATAATTATACTAAATTGTTTTTAACCACTAAACTTGAGAGAAGATTGTTCTACAACAAATAACCAGACCAGCTCATCTTTCTACAATAGCCCAATCACATTTTATTTGCATTTTTGAATACTGTAAGCTTTTTATCCATTGGGCACTAGGTGTAGTAAGAATAATTCAGGTTCACTTTATTCATCATTTGACCCTTCAGGAGGCTCAAATCTTTCCCAGTTCCTAGCTCAGAGTTGGTGCTTATTGGATGTTTGTTGAACAAGTGAAGAAAGAAATATTGTGGGACTTGGATGCACTCCCATTGACCAGCATATCCCCTTTTTTGAGACTGTCTGGTGAAGTCATCACAGTTTAGAAACAGTAGTGTATAGCTCCCTAAATATCAGTCAAGAAAGCCTCCTTTTTAAGTGCACTGCTGCATGGTATACACACATTCATTGTTTTACCCAACACACTATATTTTAGATGTTTATATTGTTACATCTATTTTACTATGCAGAGAGATAGGTACTATATTTCAATGATTTTTAATAAGCAAAAGTCAAATTAAGGGATAAATAAATGCATTAAAAATTTTAAAAATCATCACCTTAAATAAGTCAAGAGAGGTTCATGCTGATTTAGAAGACTGATGAAGCCTTGTAGAATGGTCCATGAGAACTTGGCCCCAAAGACTGACACTTTATAAATCCGTTAATTAATGCTATATTATTTATGTAATTAAATATTTTAAGTTCTATTTGCCCTCACATTTTCACATAAAGTAAAGAAATAGGAAAGAAAATATCTCCATTTCCATATATTTAATTTATATTTTAGGGACTATGAAGGATAAAGCAATTTCTATCCCATTTAATAAAAATGCATAAGTTTTTTTGATCCCTTATATTAGAATTTAATTCTAAATGTCACACAAAGTGAAAGAATAATGACAATGATCTACATACAAAGAAAGAAGTAATAAGCTGCCAATCTATACATGATTCTGTTGCTATTTATTTTGGAAGCATGCAATTAGAAGGTTTTCTGAGGGATTTTCCCCAATTAAAAATACCATCAATACCCTTAAAATTGAATCATCAAAAATAAAATGTCAAGCCTTTCTGATTCTTTTTTCTTGTTATTTTATTTTAGAGTTTCATTTAATTTGGTTTTAAACCTTTTGTTGTTGGTGTTGTTTGTTTTTGAAATGTGGCAAGGATTTGCACTGTTGATTTAAAAAAAATAAAATGTCAGATATTTCTCCAACAAAGGTTGGCTTATTTGTGATCAGTAGAGAATTGCAATTCTGAGTCTGCAACCATAGGGAGGAATGTGCAAGTCCCTACAGACCAGACAAGGGAAGAACACTTTTAAAGGAGGGAAATGAAGTTGAGAGGGCTATACAGTCAACAAAGAGTGGGTTTTTCTTTTGCCTGAGGAATCTTTCTTCTTCCTACTGGACTCAGCTGTTGTCTCAATGTGAGAGTTCCCCTTGCTGGCCTCCAAACTCTATTTAATTGAGGTTTCTGTTTATTTATTTATTTTTTTTACAGTTATTGTACTCTGGTAACCTTCCTGCATAAATTTTAGTTTCTTGATGTAAACAAATTAAAAGTGTAAAGCAATGTCTGCATGTAAGTATGAATTGTTTTATGTATTAACCAAATAAAAAACTGCCATTTTAAATTCATTGCCATGTATTGAATTCTTCATACTTATTTTCTGGACTAGACCTCAGTTATCATATATATTCCTTTTAGAATTGTGGGATCACAATGAATATATACAGAGTTTTTCATGGGAGTAGCTTTGCAAGTTTTCATTTTAAATGTTATTAGCTTTTAAGCTTTCTGTCAAGAGTATATTTTCTAAAAAAAAAAATTCAGCTGTACGGAAACTCTTTTATGTTAGATGACAGATTATGTTAGTAAAGATGACTAAAAGGTCATCTAGGGACCAAACATCTAGGGACTAGCTAAATTCATTACATAAAGGGAATTACTCTTTATGGGAGGACTATTTCTTAAAACATAGCATCTGTTAAAGTATGTTTCTTTCAATTTCTCATATAAATAAATATAACTTCCAAGAACATTTTATTACTAATAAAATAACCCTCTTAGAAAACACAACTGCTGCTTTATTTTGGATAATAAACATAGCCAGAATCTGAGCACCATATTCAGAGACATCTGCTTCTGTCTAGTTACATTTTTGTACCTGAGACCGAAAGCTTTCATTTATTGTAAATGAGTATGCTTCACTATAGGAAATTATAGCCCTTTCAGTGGCCAGAAATTCCTAAAATATTGAAGAGAATTGAATGCTTCTATCAAGAAGTATTAACACTAAAGACAAAAATTTAAGGAAAGCATGTTCCAAATAAAAATATACATATGCTTTTAGCAGCCAGACCCATAGCAAATCTAGTCTGTATATTAGAGGATGACACTGTTTGGAAAAGGTAGGTAGGGATTAAGCAGATGGCTGAGAGAGGAATCAATTCTTCACTATGAACTGATTATCTAGTCAGAAGCACATCATTTTATTTAAACTTTTTATTGTAGAGCGAGATATATATATATATCTCACTATATATATATATATATATATATCTCACTATATATATATATATATATATATATATATATATATATATATAAACAAATCAGTGATTTTTTACAAATGGAAAACTCGCATATAGTCAGCAACCAGATCAAAAAATACTGCCAGCACCCTGGAAGACCCTACTGTTCCCCCCAAGTTGCTATCCCCCAAGGATAAGCACTCTCTGGACTTCTGAGAGCGCAAGTTAGGCTTGTCTGTTTTTGGACATTATATTATTAGAACCAAATGCATGTGTTCTTTCATATTGGCTTATTTGCTTAACAGAGTGACAGACTTTTCTCACATGTATTTGTACATAGTTCATTTTCATGTCTGTATAGTATTCCATCGTGTGACTAAATAACATGTTATTAATATATACATATATATGCATATGCTAAAACAAAATATGAGAATGTCTCAGAGTTCATATAAACATGACCATTTATAATTAGCTATATCCATGGAAGATATTTAGTTGAAATAAGAAAAACAAAACTGAGAATAATATCTGAACTTATTTATTTTTAATATAACATTTCTTATAATCTTAAGGGAGTTGCCAATAAATCTTTAAGATAAGTTTAGTAATTTTTTAAATCAATTCAGAATTTATAATGTAATGAATGAGATCAAAACCAAAAGTAAGCTTTTGTTTTACTTGTTTATAACAATGTGTGCCTAATATGAGTCAGCTTATAATTATTTTACTGTTCTACATAAAATAAATGCTTTGATATATTTTACAAGCAATTATCAATGAGCTACTATATTCTAAGCATATATATATTTTTTCAATGGCATATAATTAGCACCTAATATGAATCAGGAAATGTTCCAATCCCTTAGGATACAACTCTGAAGAAGGCATGCACATACACAAAACCTGCCTTCATGTTGCATATTTTCTAATGAAGGATGGCAGATAAATAATAACTAAAGTATATAGGATTCCAGATATTAATAAACACAGGAAATAATGATGAAAGGGTTGTAAAATAGATTTACTTAATACTCATTGACATTCAGGAGATTTAGAGCTTGTGAATAAACAATATCCTAAATCCAAGTTTCTTGTGGTAGACATAACAGAAATAAATGGTGTGATGAATGACACAGATCTCATTTCTCAGTGTGAAACTCTGGATGAGATGGGAGGGTAGGATACTTCCAGGTCATGCGGCATTTGAAGCCACCTCTTCTGACATGGTAATGTTGTTGTTGAGTTGCTAAGTCATGTCAGACTCTTTACAACCCCATGGACTGCAGTACTCCAGGCTTCCCTGTCCTTTACTATCTTCTGGAGTTTACTCAAACTCATGTTCATTGAGTCAGTGATGCCATACAACCATCTTGTCCTCTGTCATCCACTTCTCCTTCTCTCAATCTCTGTCAACATCAGGGGCTTTTCCAATGAGTTGACTCTTCACATCAGATGGCCAAAGTATTGGAGCTTCAGCATCAGTCCTTCCAATGAATATTCAGGGTTGATTTCCTTTAGGATTGACGTGTTTGATCTCCTTGCTGTCCCAGGGACTCTCAGCACCACAGTTCAAAAACGTCATTTCTTAGGCACTCAGCCTTTTTTATGGCCCAACTCTCATATCTGTACATGGCAATTGGAAAAACTACAGCTTTAACTATATGGACCTTTGTCAGCAAACTGACGTCTCTGACTATGGTGATTTGGAAGTAAAGGGAAATGACGGCTCTTCTCTTACTTGTACCAACAAAGGCAAGAGTACAAAGGAAGGTAGTTGTATAAAACACATTTCAGTTCAGTTCAGTTCAGTTGCTCAGTTGTGTCAGATTCTTTGCGACCCCATGAATCGCAGCACGCCAGGCCTCCCTGTCCAGCACCAACTCCTGGAGTTTACTCAAACTCATGTCCATCAAGTCAGTGACGCCATCCAGCCATCTCATCCTCTGTCGTCCCCTTCTCCTCCTGCCCCCATCCCTCCCAGCATCAGGGTCTTTTCCAATGAGTCAGCTCTTTGCAGGAGGTGGCCAAAGTATTGGAGTTTCAACTTCAGAGTCAGGAATTGCCTTCACTTCATTGACTAATGACTAGATATTTGCAGAGATCCACCTCAAATAATCTACCCTCCCATATAAAAGTGAAGTGAGCTTTCATTATAGAGTAAGAGAGCACAGACAGAGGCAGTATTTGAGGTGGATCTCTGCAAATATCTAGTCATTAGTCAATGAAATGAAGGCAATTCCTAGAGGGAAGAATATAAATAGAGCCATAGCAGCCTGAAAACGACTGGTTTGTTCTTGAACAAAGGACTCTTTGATGCCTGCTGAGTGACAGAGGGAGGGTCTGATTTTTAGTTGGAGGCTGAAGTACATCCCATATTCCAAGTGCCCCAGGGCTGGCAAAATTGTCTTATTCACTGCAGTTTACTGTCATTTCCAAATCTTAATCTTTTTTTTTTTTTTATCTTACAATGATAATTGCCTCTTCAAGATTTATGTTTTTGAAGTAAAATGCTCTCTTTGCCTATATGTTCTTGTAATCAGCATACTTCCTGCAAAAACCTCTCCTCAAGGCTCTGAAACTTCCCCCAAACCCTCAATGAATCTAATCTTACCAGTGCAGACAACACATTTTGTTGTATTTACTTTTACAATATTCTTGGTTGTTCTAATTTTGTAAACTCTTTTAGAAAGCATTTAAAGAATTTAAATTCTGATTAGACCAGGAAGTACAGTGATATTTTAATATTATCTGTCTTCAAGAGCTGCGAAAAATGCTTTTATTTATGGTAGGTTGTTCAATTTAATAACGCTTAACAAGTTTTAAAATACATAATGGTATTTGCATTCCAAGAAAAACTTCTCAGAAGGCTACTACCATTATCTGCCACTCCCTCCTCAAGCCCTCAGTTTTGTTAGTTTGGGCAAGTCCCAACTTTCCCTGAGGCTTCTGTGAGTTCCCACAGAGTGTAAGAATCTCTCATCTCCAGTCCTACAGTTTCCATCTGCTATCTATGCATTCTCTGTGATTTAGTTGAATAACTCATCCTCTCTTTATTATTTTATGCAAGAATAGTTCCACCAACCATTTTGTTATTTGAAAGTTTTAATAAAAAGGGTCAGTCAAAATGCAAATATTTTGATCTTTTTCCTTGTTTTTGGACTACTGAATCATCACAGATCTTCTTTTAAAATAAATTATTGAATGAACTTAATATACATATATATATATTTATATATATACACATATATACATATATTTATATATTTAATTTTTTTAATTTTTATATAATAATTGAGAAAGTGGGTAAGTATGAACCAAACAGATATTAATGAAAAAGTTTATTAGTCAGTTCAGCTCAGTCGTGTCCAACTCTTTGGGACCCCATGGACTGCAGCACGCCAGGCTTCCCTGTCCATCAACAACTCTGGGAGCTTGTTCAAACTCAAGTCTATTGAGCTGGTGATGCCATCCAACTATCTCATCCTCTGTGGTCCCCTTCTCCTCCTGCCTTTAATCTTTCCCAGCATCAGGGTCTTTTACAAGAAGTCAGTTCTTCATATCAGTTGGCCAAAGTATTGGAGTTTCAGCTTCAGCATCAGTCCTTTGAATGAATATTCAGGACTGATCTCCTTTAGGATCGACCGGTTGGATCTCCTTGCAGTCCAAGGGACTCTCAAGAGTCTTCTCCAACACCACAGTTCAAAGCATCAATTCTTCAGCCCTCAGCTTTCTTTATGGTTCAACTCTAACATCCATACATGACTACTGCAAAAACCATAGCTTTGACTAGACAGACCTTTGTCAACAAAGAAATGTCTCTGCTTTTCAATATGCTGCTGAGGTTTGGCATAGCTTTTCTTCCAAGGAACAACCATCTTTTAATTTGATGGTTGCAGCCACCATCTGCAGTGATTTTGGAAAAAGTTCTTACAAGAGGTTTAAAAAAGGGTGATCATAGTGTATTTATGTCTATGAACTCAATGTAATTTGCAAGATAGATATTATAATACTAATGTATTTCACCATCTATTATTGACTGAAATATGTTTCCCCAGATTCAAATGTTATAGCCCTATCCTTACCCAATAGTTCAGAACATGTATTTGGAAATGGAGCTTTAAAAATGTAATTTAGTTAAAATGGGACTTCTCTGGTGGCTCAGACGGTAAAGTGTCTGCTTACAATGCAGAAGACCTGGGTTTGATCCCTGAGTCGGGAAGATCCCCTGGAGAAGGAAATGGCAACCCACTCCAGTACAATTGCCTGGAGAATCCCATGGATGCATGAGCCTGGTGGGCTACAGTCCAAAGTGTCTTCGGTCCATTGGGTCACAAAGAGCCGGACATGACTGAGTGACTTCACTTACTTATTAAGGTGTGTTCTAATCCTTTTTGCCTGGTGTCTTTATAAGAAGAGACTAGAACAGAGGGATACCAGAGGTCTTATACACAGAGGGATGACTCTGTAAAGATGCCACAAAAGCTGACCTTGTGTAAACCAGGCAGAGGCCTCAGAGGAAGTCAGTCATGTTGGCTTCTTGACCTAGGGTTTCTAGCCTCTGGAACTGTGAGAAAATAAATTTCTGTTGTTTAAGGCACTCAATTTATGGTTATTTATTTTTTTAATGGTAGACCTAGCAAACTAAAACACCATGCAAATTGTTTTTCTCCAAGAATATATGTGCTAAAATCAATTTATCTATGGAATGTTTTCCAAAACCTCTGCAGAAGAGGAGAGATAAGTTAAATATTTCTAAGTATAATCCAAAGAATTGTCATAAAATATAATTTGATAAAAAATGTTCCTTATTAGTTATCAAGCTTTGGAATGATTATAGACCATTAGTTAAAACCATATGCATGCTTGCTAAGTTGGTTCAATCATGTCATACTCTTTGTGACCCTGTGGACTGCAGCCCACCAGGCTCCTAGTCCATGGGATTCTGCAGGCAAGAATACTGAAGTGGGTTGCCATGCCCTCAAACCTGGTTCTCCTTCATTGGCAGGCAGATTCTTTACCACTAGGGCCACCTGGGAAGCCCTAAAACCATATGAGGTCTAGTTATTTCTTACTCAATATTGATTTTCTGAATTAAAAAAATTGGCTATTAATTTTTTTTATTTGTCTCTATGATTAATATTTCCATTAAGATATAAAGAAAGGTGAAACCTATATTTAAAGGGTTGAAGAACATTTGAATATTGGCATCAATAATATATATTTGTAAAATTTTATTGATGAAGGGTGGGGAGAATAGCAGTTTTTTTAGAATTCAAGAAGAAATGATATTTTTTTTATTTTTATGACAATATGTTTCTTCCAAATGTATGTTTTTGAATGAACAGAATTCATACATTAATTTTCTATTTCTATTGCAACAGATTACCACAAAATTAATGACAATACACATTTAGTAGTCTATAGTTCTTTGGTTCAGACGTATAAAATCAGTCTTAGTAATCTAACATCAGGTTTTCCTAGGTGGCTCCAGTGATAAAGAATCCACCTGCCAATGCAAGAGACAGATAAGAGAAGCGGGTTTGATCCCTGGGTTGTGAAGATCCCTTGGAGGAGGGCATGGCAATCCAATCCAGTATTCTTGCCTGGAGAATTGCCTGGACTGAGAAGACTGGTGTGCTACAGTCCATAGAGTCGCAAACAGTTGGACATGACTGAAATGGCTTAGCATACACATGCTGGCAGTCTGACATCAAGGTCTGACAGTGCTGTGATCTTTTTGGAGACTCTAGAGGAGCATTTGTCTTCTTTTTTCTAGCTTCTACAAGATACCTGAATTCTTTGGCTCATGGCCTTACATCAATCCGAACTCTGCTTCCATTTTCACATTTCCCGTTTCCCCTCTGTTTCTGCTGTCACACCACCAATCTACATGATTGAATACTCTGGCATTTTGACACTTTGGGGGCACTAGTTAAAGGTTAACTTTCTCTCAAGAGCATACTTTACTGACAGTAAATCTTTTCATTTTAGAGTCTTTGGCAATTTGAATAGGCTCACAGTTTCCCAAATCATTAAAGTCTAGTTCCATTTTGCTTAACAGTTCTTCCTTCAATTTATTTCTTTCCTCTAAATTTTTCTATGAGCAGTAAGAACAATACATCTTCAACACTTCAGTAGGAAATCTCATCTAAACATACAAGTTCATTGCTTAAATGTTCTGCGTTCCACATGTCTTTACAATGCAATTCAACTAAGTTTTCTGACACTATATAAAAAGGATCAACTTTCCTCCAGTTTCCAGTAACTTTTTTTTTTCATTTCCTTTTGAACTCTCACAGCCAGAAAGTCTTTCTAAGATGATTTAGATATTCTCTAAGATGAGACAGATTTTCTCTTTCATGCTCAATTTCGGCTAAGCCCTCACTCCAAATGCATGATCAAATAAAACCAGGATTATCAAAATCTTCTATCCTCTGTCAACTTCCAAAGTCTGAAGCTGTTTCCATATTTTCAGGAATTTTTTATTGCAGTACTCCACTCCAGGTACCAAAATCTGTATAAGTCAAGGCTCAACCAGAGAAATCAAACCAATATGAGAAATATATTGAGAGATCTGTTGCAAAAAACAAACAAACAAACAAAAAAACCAAAAACTGGTTTCTTTCTGTGCCAGCCAAATAGTTTGGTTGAATGGGAATAGGGTCATATCACCACTCCTGAACCTTTCAAATAATAGTACTAAACTCTGCAATCCCTCGAGGAATTCAGTATTGCTTTGGTTTGGTATTTTGTAAGGAGAAGCTGTTCTAGTCTTGTACTTCATCACACCTACCATAAAAGCCCAGAAATGATTACTTTTAATGTGGGTAAAAATAGCTTTACAAATTAGCATGATCTTGTGCCTAAAAGCCTACGAATTCCAGGATTTTACCCCACATGTTATTTGGAGTCACCAAAAATATTAATAAATGTAGTAAAAAGTGTATCTAGTCAAGTGTGAAAACGAACTCAGTTTAGATCACATTAATCCCTCTCTACCTTTCCTTTTCTACCATAAAAATCCCAAATGAAGGGTGTCAGTCACAGATAGAGATGCTGTTTTGGGCATTTTGCAGGCTTTTACAGATAATCTACAAAAAGAGTTACAAAAAGTCGGACATGACTGAGCGACTGTATCGATTGATAGATGAATCACAGAGCAGAGTCTTAGGATTTGGGGGTAAAATTCTGCCACTCTCACAAGTGAAAGTTACTCAGTCATGTCTGACTGTTTGAAACACTATGGACTATAAAGTCCATGGAATTCTCCAGGCCAGAATATTGGAGTGGGTTGCCATTCCCTTCTCCAGGGGATCATTCCAGCTGAGGGATTGAACCCAGGTCTCCTGCATTACAGGCAGATTTTTTACCGTCTGAGCCACCAGGGAAGACACTTCAGGACAAAAATTGTAATCTGGCTGACTTTTCCCTCCTTCAATTTCATTTGGTTGGTACATCTATCAGAAATCATTAGAAACAAATAGGGTTATTATCTTTTAGTTAGACACAGGGTAAGTAATATCACATCAAACAATCGGATAATTGTAGAAAACATTTTTCAGTTCTATAATTGGGAGAATGAATTATCATGCAGTAAATGGAAATGTATTGTTAACATTTTATCTCTGATATAGAATTGGTGTTCCCTTCAATAAAAAGTTTATGAAAGATTTAGAAGACAAATTAACTTCTGTTAAGCACTCTGTGCCTAAATAGCACATAAAATAGTTTAAAACTTTTGTCAAAGATTGTATTACATAGTGATTAGCAATTATTAATGTGCAATTCATGGCAAAGTATAATGGTCAAAATATTTAACCTAAGGTACAATAACATTTGGTGATTTTGTTTTTGCTTTAAATTGTGTATTGACTTACTTATGGTACATAAAATATTTCTGTAATCAGACGTTATTGGATTTTTTACTGCTTTATTACCTAAGTTTATTGTTCAATCAAAAAAACATATATTTTAGGGCCCTTGTTGACAGGAAGTAATTCCAAATCCTTCATGCTGAAATTCCTCTTCATATTTTCTCCTCCTGCCTTTAGTAAAGCAGAGAGGAGCTAGTCAGCAGTTTCTATATTTTCTCAGTTCATTTTCTCTTTTCATTTTACCTAAGCTGGGTTGGTATTATGCACATGGAAAGTATTGACTATTCTTAATATAATGAGAGAATTATTCAGAAAAGGTGACTATTGCAGAATTTTGTGTGAGATATACATTTTGAAATCTCTGACTACATTTATTAATTAAAATTTAGAACATATAAGCTAAAGACAATTAAATGGAGAGAGATAAGAAGTTTCTTTGCACCACTGAGCCAGTTTTGAATAAGGTAAAATACCTGCAAGATTGATTCACTTCTATGATATTTCAATAAATCAAGAAGATTAAAGTTTTAAAATTATGTTTGCTAAAAAAATTATAGTATCCTTTGCTAAGTTCACATGCATGTTAAACTCTATCAGGTAGTTATTACAGAAGGTATTTTTATAAATAGATGGCATATTAAAAAGCAGAGACATTACTTCATCAACAAAGGTCCATATTGTCAAAGCTATGGCTTTCCCAGTAGTCATGTATGGATGTGAGAGTTGTACTATAAAGCTGAGTGTTGAAGAATTGGTGCTTTTGAACTGTGGTGTTTGAGAAGACTCTTGAGAGTCCCTTGGACTGCAAGGAGATCAAACAAGTCAATTCTAAAGGAAATTGATCCTGAATATTCATTGGAAGGACTGATGCTAAAAGCTGAAGCTACTAGCCTTTGGCCACCTGATGCAAAGAGCCGACTCATTAGAAAAGACCCTAATGCTGAGAAAGATTGAAGGTGTAAGGAGAAGGGGACGACAGAGGACGAGATGGTTAGATGGCATCACCAAGTCAATGGACATGAGTTTGAGCAAGCTCTGGGAGACGGTGAAGGACAGGGAAGCCTGGTGTGCAGCAGTCCATGGGGCCATAAAGAGTCAGACATGACTGAGTGACTGAACAACAAAATTTTTATAAATTAGAAAGGAATTTTTTTTAAGAGATAAAATGTTATTTACCCTTCTTGTAGTTATACTGAGAAATTTTTAAAAGATTGTTATATTATCTGGTAAATTCTGATTCATGTTCATCCAACAAGCAATAGTCATTTATTGAACATTGGGGGATTGAAGGCATATATTGCACAATAGATAAGGTCAGGTAATTGTCACAACAACTACACTAGTGAAACATGGCATGCCTTACACACAAAACCTTTATATTTCTTATATGCTAATACATTGCAGTCAGTTGAGAGATTTTATATCATGTACCCAAATCATTCAGTAATCTAGGCTCCTTTGTTCTTCTGACTGGTATCCTGAGGAAAGAGAAAAAACATGGAGGATTGTGCTAGATGTCATGATTAAATGCACCTGGAAATGACTTGATCTCTATCATCCCCACTTATTTAGCCAAAATTCACTCTTATAGCCATACTTACTTGCAAAGGGAAGAAGGAAAATTAGCCGAGAGATGAAAAGAAGAAGAAATTGGACTGGAGTGTATATATTGAGTCTCTTTTTAAAAAGTACACAACTTTTGGCCTTCACTTGATTTGGGCTGTTGAAACAGGTAGTCTACAAAAGGATTCTCTATGCTGAAGCACTGGAAGATAGGCCAGAAATGATAGAGCAGGGTCATTTAAAAAGCAGGTCACAGCTTGACATTTCCTAGTGTCACTGTGTATCATTGACAATTCTGGGAGAAAGGAATGAGGAAATGGATGAGTGGTGTTATGAAGACACAGTGACAGGAAAACAAGGGACAATACCATGGCCCACACATGTATACCTGACTCCTTGCTAAGCATTTCTTGTTATTAACTGCTGTAAAGCTCAAAACCACCATATGAGTCAAGTACTATTTTTAAACACTTTTTATTCAAGAGGAAATAGGTGAAAAACAGTGTTTTTGAAAGAGAGGCTAAATAATCTGTTCCAGTTCACACAGAATTGTAGGTCGTAGAAATTAAATATTAAGATGAAGAGCCCCCAGATTCTATGTTTTAAACTCCACATTATATTACTCTTGGACTTCCGAGGTGGTGCAATGGTTGGTAGTTCACCTTTCACAGGAGCCGCAAGAGACTCTGTTTTGATCCTTGGGTCGGGAAGATCCCTGAAGAAGGAAATGGCAAGCCACTCCAGTATTCTTGCCTGGGAAATCCCATGGACAGAGGAGCCTGGAGAGCTACAGTCCACGGGGTCGCAAAGAGTTGGACACAACTGAGCACACACATCAAAAAAATATATATTATTCTTACGAAAAAGAAAA
Source organism: Cervus canadensis (assembly GCF_019320065.1). Taxonomy (NCBI): domain Eukaryota; kingdom Metazoa; phylum Chordata; class Mammalia; order Artiodactyla; family Cervidae; genus Cervus; species Cervus canadensis. The sequence continues at coordinate 46,594,049 of NC_057401.1, read as the reverse complement.
TTCAGCCATACTATACTGACAAAAGGAGTTGCAAAACCATTCACTGTTAGAAGCTAACTACTGTTCATGTTATAGGAAGCTTGGAAGAAAACATGATAATCAAATTCTATCAATATATTTAACACAGGTATCCAGTAATATAAATGAAGTTATTTAGATAGTTATATAGTTATGTAGTATTAGTTCAATTATGAAATTAAATCATATCAGGAAAAATAATAGCCTAATTAAATTTATATACTTGCAATCCTGTGTTAATAACAAATAAAAAATATGCATAAGTGTAAATCTGAACAGAAATCATCAAATTTCTCATTCATAATCTTAACCATGTCTATTCAGATGGTATCTCTTCTGTAAACACTAAAAATTATTGAATCTGATGATGCCTTAACATATTCACAAAAACATTTTTTAAGTTTATGGCTTACATGAAATATTCACCTGCCACCACTGGAAAATTATCATATGATTTGCAAGTCTTTCATTTTCTAAAAACTGTTAAAGTCTTTAAAAGTGAAGTCGTTGTTTGCTTCAAGCTACTGTGTGCTTTTCATTCTTAATGTGTATGGTTTTCAGAATCAGTGCTCTTTCTCTAAGGAAGAATGAGAACTAGGTGATAACTTATTTTCTAATTGCATGATACTGTGGTAAATGGTTTAGTCAGAGGTGGGTGAAATGTAACAATATAGTTATAAATAAGAAAATTGGGTAACCAAGGCTCACTTGTAATTGGCCAGTAACAGCAAGTGGGGCAGTGCTGTAAGACTGTTTAGATTCTCAACTATTTTCAAATTACCAAGCACACAAATATCTTAAGTTATAAGTTTGCTTTAAAATTAAAATCAAATTTCTCTGTTTCATGAAACCATTTGCAAACAGCATAGAAATCTCTATGTTCTAAATGTTACACCATTTGACAATTATTTGTAGAAGTTGAGTTGTTATTTCTTCTGGAAGTATTTTAATTTGCTTTCCTAAAATAGACCCAGTTACCAATGGTAAGAACTTTGATGAGTCATTAAGATTAACCTTAAAAAATGGGGGATCACAAACCATAACTTATTATTTACTTATAATTATTAATTTCTACTGATAGATATTTTAATACATTGTTAACATATTGAAAGTGCTATAATACCTCTTTCCTGATGTGATGACTGTTTGATGCTTCTTTGGAGACTACAAACTGGCTTCACTGTGTTCCATAATTTAGATTAAAAAAAGAAAGCATGAGATAGAGACACAATCCAGAATTGTCCCTACTTCTCAAAGTGACCTATCTAGAATAAACTATTGCTTTGTTAAACTCTCATCAAAATTGCCTAACATATTCTAGACCTATAACAGCCCCTCCTAAACTCTTTTTCTGAGACACTCCATGATTCCACATGCTCTGTCATCTCCCTTTTTCTCTTGCAACAAATATTAATAAGCTAAACTTTTTCCAGCTACAGGTATCATCCTGGTGGTTTACTAATGGACATCTGAAGTTGTTTCTTATTCCTTCAGTTTTACTGAATTATAATTGATAAGTAAAATTGTAGACAAAGAATATAATGTGATGATTTGACATACACATACTTTGTGAAATGATTACCACAATCCAGTTAACTAACACAGGCAATACCTCACACAAGTACATTTCCTTATGTGTGGTGAGTCAGTTCAGTTCAATTCAGTTGCTCAGTCATGTCCAACTATTTGCGACCCCATGGACTGCAGTATTCCAGGCTTCCCTGTCCATCATGAACTCCCAGAGCCTACTCAAACTCATGTCCATTGAGTCGGTGATACCATCCAACCATCTCATCCTTTGTCACCTGTCAGGAGCCGCCGGGATGCGCCCATTCCATGACAAGGTCATGGGACAAGAAAGGAATCTGCAAGGCAGCTCTTCCCCTCGAGATTGTCCCAGGGGCCCGGTATGTCCCTTTCTTCCTTCTGTCTTACTGTTGTTGGGCTTTCTATTAATTTTTAGAAAGAATAATATATAGTAATAAGGCCTTGCTGGAAAAATCCAAGCCTTTTTGGAAATGCTCATGATTGCTCTGGCTCAGGACACGACCATAAACATTAAGTCAGAGAAGAAAAGGCCACAGGTATAGTTTGGCTGCTTGCTTAAAAGATTATAATGTTCTAGAATAGAAAAGAGTAGAGGTATTTAGATTTAGAAGTAGATATACTGCTTTAATTTACTTGCTCCTTGGTTGAAAGGGTTTTCATCATTGCTATTTCCTTACTGCTATTTGTTCATTGTTTCCCTTTCTTTAAACAACATGGGATATTTGGGTATGTTTGTAAAATTAGAAAATGGGGTACATAGGATTTTAATAGAAGATTTATATTAACCAGCTTCACTGCCATTATCTCACTATTAATAGAGGTGTCTTGCTGCTTTAGAGGTGTTTTTGCTCTTTAATAGTTAATCATTGTAAATTGAGATTTTGTGGTTTCAGGTAAAGAAAACTATCAGATTTTTCTTGTGATACTATTCTCAGAAATGTCAAACATGTTACTGTGACCCTTCCCATGTGTTGTTTTATTGTCCAAAGAATGTACACTATACCTGAGATTTGTGGAGCATTGTTTTTGTTAGCGTGAGAATGTTAGGCCATTGAGGCAAGAAGACTATGTACGAGACATTTAAGTATAAACCCTGTAATCGGAAATGTTCTAGATTGAATGCTTAGGGGAAAAACATGGGGAAAAAAATATTGAAAGAAGCACAAACCAATATCTGATGTAATATGTGGTGACTTAAGGGGGAAGTAACATTCATTCTATAAAAACTGAGCTATCCTAAAAATTAAGAAAAAGCTACCTCTTCTACACAACCATCTGTGTGTGTGTGTGTGTGTCTGTCTTCTTCCTCGCCGATGCCACTCATCCCTTGGGTATTCCTGGTCCTGCCAGGGCTGGACCTCGGCAGTCGCCCCTTCTTCAATTATTCCCAGCATAAGGGTCTTTTCAAATGTGTCAGTTCTTCACATCAGGTGGCCAAAGTATTGGAGTTTCAGCTTCAACATCAGTTCTTCCAGTGAATATTCAGGACTGATGTCCTTTAGGATGGACTGGTTGGATATCATAGCTATCCAATAGACTCTCAAGAGTCTTCTCCAACACCACAGTTCAAAAGCAACAATACTTCAGTGCTCAGCTTTCTTTATAGTCAAACTCTCACATTCATAAATGACTACTGGAAAAACCAAAGCTTTGACTAGATGGACCTTTGTTGGAAAAGCAATGTTTCTGCTTAATCTAGCTTGATCATAAATTTTCTTCCAAGGGGCAAGCGTCTTTTAATTTCATGGCTGCAGTCACCATCTGCAGTGATTTTTGGAGCCAATAATGATAATAATAATAAAGTCTGTCCTGTTTTCATTGTTTCCCCATCTATTTGCCATGAAATGATGGGAACTGATGCCATTATCTTAGTTTTCTGAATGTTGAGCTTTAAGTCAACTTTTTCACTCTCATCTTTCAATTTCATCAAGAGGCTCTTTAGTTCCTCTTTACTTTCTGCCATAAGGGTGGTGTCATCTGCAAAACTGAGGTTACTGATATTTCTCTGGACAATCTTGATTCCAGCTTGTGCTTCTTCCAGCCCAGTGTTTCTCATGATGTACTCTGCATATAAGTTAAATAAGCAGGGTGACAATATGCAGCCTTGATGTACTCCTTTTCCTGTTTGGAACCAGTCTGTTGTTCCATGTCCAGTTCTAACTGTTGCTTCTTGACCTGCATACAGATTTCTCAGGAGGCAGGTCAAGTGGTCTGGTATTCCCATCTCTTCCAGAATTTTCCACAGTTTGTTGTGATCCACACAGTCAAAGGCTTTGGCATAGTCAGTATCACAGAAGTAGATGTTTTTCTGGAACTCTCTCACTTTTTTGATGATCCAGCGGATGTTGGCAGTTTGACGCTAGGTTCCTCTGCCTTTTCTCAATCTAACTTGAACATCTGGAAGTTCACGGTTCACATACTATTGAAGCCTGGCTTGAGAATTTTGAGCATTACTTTGCTAGCGTATGAGATGAGAGCAATTGCGTGATAGTTTGAGCATTCTTTGACATTGCCTTTCTTTGGGATTGGAATGAAAACTGACATTTTCCAGTCCTGTGGCCACTGCTGAGTTTTCCAAATTTTCTGGCATATTGAGTGCAGCACTTTCATGGCATCATCTTACAGGATTTGAAATAGCTCAACTGGAATTCCATCACCTCCACTAGCTTTGTTCATAGTGAGGTTTTCTAAGGCCCACTTGACTTCACATTCCAGGATGTCTGGCTCTAGGTGAGTGATCACACCATCGTGATTATCTACATCATGACAATCATCTAACCCTTAGCAAATTTTCTGTCTACAGCACAGTGTTATTAACTATATTCGCTATGTTTACATTAGCTCCCCAGAGCTTATTTATCTTATAACTGAAGGCTTTCCTGTTAGCTCAGGCAGTAATGAATCTGCCTGCAATGCAGGAGATGTGGGCTTGATCCCAGGGTTAGGAAGATCCCCTGGAAAAATAATGACTACCCACTCCAGTGTTCTTGCCTGGAGATTCCCCATGGACAGAGGAGCTTGGTAGGTTACAGTCCATGGGGTCGCAAAGAGTCGGACAAGACTCGATGATTGAACCACAACAATATTCTACTCTCTGCTTCTAGGCGTTCAACTTAAATAATTATAACTAAGAACATAAAACAAAAGAAAATCAAGTTCTCAATTTGGTGTTAAACTTAGTGGAGGTCTGCCAGTTTAATGGAACAGATTTATCCCAGAAGAATATGTTTAAAAGAAAAAGAACATTGTTAAATATACCTTTCTCAGGTAGTTCCATATAATAAAATATTTATAAAGACTAATTATTCATCATTTAAATATTGCCAGAGTAACCCTATCATCCTATGGAGGAAAATAAGAACTGAGTTTGGAGGTATAGAATATATTGTAAATAACCTTCTATCATGGGATGAGAGAGATGAATGATAGAAAAATTTAAACATTTTAAATGAACAAACATAACTTTTTATTCAGAGTTTCAGAAGTCATTACTTAGAGAATTCTGGTGCCAGCACAAAAATGTGAAAGCTATAAAAATCTAGGAAGATATTACCAGAAAAAATCAGAAATCATTGTAATATTTTTTAAAAAATGTCCTAAGGGATTTATTCATATCTTTATTATTCATAAAGTTAATTAAGAGGTTCTACTGAAATAGAATTAAACAAATGCTGTCATTTTTGGTGCAACAATACCAACTACTGTGTTGAAACCATCGAATCAAAGAAGTGACTCTAAAATTTAATATGAAAGAAACCTTACATAAGATAACCTTAATCATGATTCTTAACAAGGTATGCACACTTGGCTCACCCACTGAGCTTTTAATAAATTAAACCTACAGAGGCCAAATAAGAAAACTCATAAAGTGCAAGAGCTTTGCTAAAATGTGTGGTTGGGAGTTGGAGCCCTGGTACATGATAGCAATTCTTTATACTCTTGGAAAGCTATTTTATTAAGATATACCATGGTATTCATTTCTAAAGTGAACAGAACATTGTAGAATCATTGCTTGAGAGAATGACAGATTAAAACGTATTACAAACCTTTTTTTTTTTTAATAAAAATAAAAAATTGCAATATAAGAAATCTCTGTGAATGATTTGGACAGTTCTGCTTTCTCTGTGCCAGACTCTCCTAAGTATTTTACTTCAAGACAATTTTGCTCTTCCTAACAACCACGTGGAGAAGGGCACGATGACCCACTCCAGTATTGATGCCTGGAGAATTCCATGGACAGAGGAGCCTGGTGAGTTACAGTCCATGGGATCGCAAAGAGTCGGACGTAACTGAGCGACTAAGCACAACAACAGTGTGAGCTATCATCCTATTTTCCAGATAAGCAAAATGGTATATAAAGAGGTTAGGTAATTTATGCAAATGTGTATTTCTAGCAAGTGATGGAGTGGAGATTTTAACCCGTGATATATGACTCTGGACCCCTATATATACTATATATATACCAAAGAGCATTTAAAATTTCACCCAGCATTTCATAATCTGACATATGAAATTAAAGTTTATAACTGACTAATAATAGAAATTTTAGATTTAAATGCACTTTAAATGTAGGCTATAGCATCTTTGATAATTGTAAATGCCACATAACATTAATTATACTCTTTCTTCTAATATGAATGAAATAGTTTGTATTACCATTTTTGTTAGATAATCTATTTTATCCCCTCCCCATTTTTTTCTGTTAAATCCATGTATATAGCTGGTTAAATAACAAAAGACAGATTTGTTGCAAGCAAACTCATCAGTCGAGTGGATTAGAGTTGCTTACAAAAATATAAAATCTGATAAAACTACCACTGCCAGTAAATCCAAGATTAAGGTAGTAAAAATCAGCAATGTGATAAAACTTACCACCATTTAAATTATATATATAGCATATAGTTAAGATCACTTTATGATCAGAATTAATTTACCATTTTATAGCCATAATTATTTCTCCTCATTAAATCTTCAAACAGATTAGATAATAAAACATTAATCAGAGGGAAAATCCAGAACACTTTTTAAAAATTAAGTTTTCATTATTCTGATAGTAATAATAGTTGTCAATACTGAAAAGTTAAATCACCATTCAGACATATCACTTATTTCTGATAAGGCAAAATTCAACTATCTCATTCTTAAAACATCTTCTGAAAACTCTATAATGAGATCTATAATTCTCAGGTCAAAATCATGTATATTCATGTACATCAATGTGCAGTGTGGGGATACAGCCAATAATAATGTAATATCTCTCTCCCTGCCTACAGGTGGTAACTAGACTTAGTGTGGCAATCATATCATAATGTACAGAAATGTCAAATCACTATGTTATGCACCAGGAAGTGAAATAGGAAATGAAGGAAGGACAGAAGCCAGGAAAGGAAGAAGGGCAGAAGGGAGAAATGAAGGGAAGAATCGGGTATATTCAGAATTGTTACACATTCTCTGCAATGTTTATTAGATTTTCTCATTTTTTTCCCATTCAATTTAGACTCCATTTAGCTCAAAAATATGTCTGTCACACATCAGTGTGCATAGTTGAGCATGTGTATTTGATTACTCCCATTTCCCTGGGTAGCCTTTGCCTATCCGTACTGGTTTAATATCACTCAGGCCTTGTACAGCACTCTGCAATACTTAATTTACTGCCTCTTGTCACTCCATCATTAACCAACATGGTGACCTTATGTAAATTAAAGCACTTCACTGGTATTGCGAGGAAGAGTTTCTGATAACTGTATGTACCCATGATGACTACACTGAAAATGGCATCCTCTGAAGGGACAAGAAGCACAGCATGCATAGTCATCCTTGCACTTGATCCAGTGATGTCCTTCTAGATACCCTATTTGATAGCTACACCTCTCTCAAATTCAGTTTTCACACTACTGTCCCTTCTTTCTCTATCTTTAGTCTCATTAGAAGTAAGGTTGCTTAGCATCTAAAGATCTCTAATTTTACAATTTTTTTTCTTCTTTAAAATTTGTGTCCAGTATCAGGAGAAGGGCCAATTGCCCAATGATTTTCTAAAAGTCTTTACATTAAGAAATGATTTACATTTTCTCTCCCTTGTAAGGCAATCAGCAGTCTCTCTCCTTTCATGATCTCTAACCAAATCTCAAAAATTCTGCTGGCTCTTTTTCTTTCAGCTTCAAACATAACATTCAGTTAAACAAAATTTTAAAACTACAAAAGTTAAGGAGAATCATCCAATCCCAACTTCTCCTACAATTAAAATGATAAATTTGCCCTTTATTTTTCTCCATCTATCAAGGCTCTATGATCTGTCTATTATCACAGTTTATCACTGAATCTATTCACTATTCAGTCTCTAATTTAACATGGAAAAAAGCTGAATGAGCAAATGAGAATATTATGACCTTTGAGTACCTGGAATATTAAGTGGAGAAATATTATACTTCAGTTTTTGTCATCAATTCTGAATATAATCTTTGGAACCAGCAAAAACAAGGACAACTTTAGAAAAATCTGTGCTTAATCATAAGCATATATTTAATAAAAAGTTTACAGAAAAAAACCATTAAATGAGATATTAGTTTTTAAGGCTGAAGTATATTTTTATTGAATTAATTATGACCTTTCTTACTATTTTCTGAAGTTATTATTTATGCTTTTTTTTGTGAATAATCTTTAAACTTTTGTCTTCCTTTACAAAAAATGGAATATCCAACTGTATTTAAATATATTGATTTTTTTATATTTGTCACATATTGGTAGCACAAATTATGACTGGATCATATTTGTGTTGCCCAAAGAATACTACATGTAGTTGATACTCAATATTTGTATATATGTATATTTCTACACTAAATTAGTCAAGATTTAGAAAGTGGCACTAATTCTTCCCTTTCTTTAAATAGATAGAAACAGCTTATTATATGCACAGGCTCAGAGAATTTATAAACAATCAAAGCTTTCATTCTCAATCTGAGATTTTTAAATGATTAAATAAAAGTGAAATTGGTGAAATGCTACAATATATACTTTAAGTTAAGGACTTTTGTTAAGTGATTGAGATGGTAGATACATGAGATGCAGTTTGGATAACAAGACCTGTATCTGATATAAACTGGTACAAAACTTAGAAATATGACAAATATCTCCATATCTAAGCTCCAGTTTCTATGACTATGTTACACCCGATGGAAATTTCTCATAGTTCTGGAGGCAGAGAAATCTAAGAGCAAGACCCTGGCATGTACAGTGTCTGGTAAGAGCCTGCATCCTAGGACATTGATGGCCTTCTTCTCACTGTGCCCTCAAATGGCAGAAAAAGAACAAGAGAGATTTTGGGGTCTCTTTTATAAGGGTACTAAAACATATCTGTGAAGACACCACCCTCAGCACCTAATCATCTCCCAAAGGCCCCCAACAGGCAAAATTTAAAGGGACACAAGCATTCATTCCATAACATAAATTCTTAGTTTTGTGATTTTAGTTTGAATTCAACTGAGGACTGATGCTTTTAATTATTCATGCATGCATTCATTTTATTTCAGAACATTTTTGGGAGGAAGGCTCACTTCTATTTTCTGGAAGAGTTTATATAGAATTAGTGTTAATTCTTCCTTGCATGTTTGGTAGAATGCACCACTGAAGTCATTAAGGCCTGATTTTTTTTTTTTTTTGGATGACTTTAAATTACAGTTTATTTAATGTATTTATAATTTCTATTTTTTTTCTTGGGTTAATGTTGGTTTATCAAGGAATTGATGCTGCCTCTTGAGAAACCTGTATGCAGGTCAAGAAGCAACAGTTAGAACTGGATATGGAACAATGGATTAGTTCCACAATGGGAAAGGAGTACATCATGACTGTGTATTGACATCCTGCTTATTTAACTTATATGCAGAGCACATCATGTGAAATGGCAGACTGCATGAAGCACAAGCTGGAATCAAGATTGCTGGGAGAAATATCAGTAACCTCAGATATGCAGATGACACCACCCTTATGGCAGAAAGCAAAGAGGAACTAAAGAACCTCTTGATGAAAGTTAAAGAGGAGAGTGAAAAAACTGGCTTAAAACTCAGCTTTCAAAAATCAAAGATAACGGCATCCGGTCCCACCACTTCATGGCAAATAGATGGGGAAACAATGAAAACAGTGAAAGACTTTATTTTCTTGGGCGCCAAAATCACTGCAGATAGTGACTGCAGCCACGAAATTAAAAGACGCTTGCTCCTTGGAAGAAAAGCTATGACTAACCTAGACAGTGTATTAAAAAGCAGAGACATTATTTTGCCAACAAAGGTCCATCTTGTCAAAGCTATGGTTTTTCCAGTGGTCATGTATGATTGTGAGAGTTGGACCCTAATGAAGGTTGAGCACCGAAGAACTGATGCTCTTGAACTGTGGTATTGGAGAAGATTCTTGAGAACCCCTTAGACTGCAAGGAGATCAAACTAGTCCATCCTAAAGGAAATCAATCCTGAATATTCATTGGAAGGGCTGATGCTGAAACTGAAGTTCTAATACTTTGGCCACCTGATGCGAAGAGCTGACTCATTGGAAAAGACCCTGATGCTGGGAAAGATTGAAGGTGAGAGGAGAAAGGGAGGACAGAGGATGAGATGGTTGGATGGCATCACTGACTCAATGGACATGAGTTTGAGTAAACTCTGGGAATTGGTGATGGACAGGGAGGCCTGGCACGCTGCAGACCATGGGGTCACAAAGAGATGGACATGACTGAGCAATTGAACAATGGCAATCAAGGAATTATCATCTCATAAAAGTATACAATTGTCAAAATAGCTTCATAAGACTCCAGTGATGTCATTTGAATTCTAGGAGCTTCCCTGGTAGCTCAGACAGTAAAGAATTTGCCTGCAATGCAGAAGACCCGTGTTTAATCCCTGGGTGAGGAAGATCCCCTGGAGAAGGAAATGGCAACCCACTCTAGTATTCTTGCCTGGAGAATCCCATGGACAGAGGAGCATGGTGGGTTACAGTCCTTAGGGTAACAAAGAGTCATACACTACTGAAGTGACTTAGCACAGAGCACAGTGTTTTTACCGATGTCTCCATTTTCATTCCTGATAATGATTAATCATTCTCTCTTCTTTTTATCTGTATCACTCTAGATAGAGATTGATCAGTTTTATTTATATTTTCAATAACTGAGTGTGGTTTCATTGTTTTTCTCTAAGATTTTTTCCCTTCCATGTTCTCTTTCAGTGATATATTCTCTTTTGATTAATATGTCCTTTTTCTCTCCACCCTCACACTTCTAGGATTGCCAGTATACTGATATTTTAGACTGCTTGTAATTTCACATATCACTGAGTCTCTGATCATAATTCTTCTACCTTTTTCTGTTTGTGTGACTTATGTAGAATAGCTTTTCTTCTCTCATCTTATTTACTGATCTCTTATTCTGCAATATGTGCTATTAAAATCATCTCATGAAATGTTATTTCAGATGAAACATTTATAATAGCTGACTTGAAATTACATATTACTGTCATTTTTGTTTCTATCGATTTTTTTTTCCTCCTGGCTACATGCCACATTTTTCATTGTGTGCCAATAATTGTGTAAGTTATATTAATTGTCAGATTTTATTATCTTCTTTTAAATAACATTAATGTTCTTCTGATAGACACCAACTGTACCTGTTGAAAAGAAAGAAAAATTTTTGTGGGACCAGAGTAGATTTTACTTTGGGAGTCATTTATATACTTGTTCACCTAAGGAATGGTCTTTCTAAAACATCTCCTGAAATATCCAGGGACTCAACAAAGTGAGTACACTCCAGATGTTCAGATATGGGACTTTCCCCTATGTTGTGTACATTGCTTTCATTTTCTACTTTAGAGCTACCTATAGTTCTTCATTCCCTGAGAGCTGTTCTTTACTCAGTCTTAGGAAGTCTCAGTCACAGTATGAGGCCTTAGTTCTTAGCCTAGCACTCAGGCGGTGCCTTATGGAGATTTCTTTAGCTCCCTCTTTACATGTGTTAAAATGCAAATTTGTGACACATTAAAATTTTATTTTATAATTTATTCAAGCTAACAATTGTTGGAATGGAAAGCATCACACCAAAGTTGGTTATGAGCTCTTTTGGCAAGGTCTAGAGCAGAGAAGTGTATTGCACACACAGTGAAGACAAATGATTAGTCAGCTGACTATAACTTATTTGTTTACATTATTTGGAAATTTTAGATATTTGGCTGCTTTAATATTTGTTTTTCAAATTTCATTTTCTCAGAATGAAGACAGTCTTGTTTACTCTTCATGAGTAGTTATTCTTGAGTTGCATTTTCTCACATTCAAGAAAACCCTGGGCTTCTTTTGTTTAGACAAGTTATCAAAAGCACTAGAATTGTCGCGGACTAAAGAACTTCTTGCATGCATGCATGCTAAGTTGCTACAGTCCTGCTATAACTCTTTGGGACCCCATAGATTTTAGCCCACCATATTCTTCTGTTCATGGGATTCTCTAGGCAAGAATACTGCAGTGGGTTGCCATGGCATCCTCCAGGGGATCTTCCTGACCCACGGATCAAACCCACATCTCTAATGTCTCCTGCATTGACAGGTGGGTTTTTTACCACTAGCACAACTGGGAAGTCCCAAACACCCTCTTACTTAACTGTTAATACAGTGTCCACAGACAACTCCTCTCTTCTATTGTACCCAATAGATTCCATCCGTCTTAGTTCTGCAAATACTGATCTATGACTCCTTAGCTGAATAGGGCCAGCAAGTTCTGCCAGGTTTCCCCTTCCTAAGGAAAGAAAGTGTCTCCAGTCAGACTTCACAATGTCATGTGTCCTAGTATCTGAAAATAAATACGTCTTACATCCTGTCTGGTTTTCCAGTTGTTTACAAATGGAGAGCTTTCTAGTTCCATCCCTCTTTTACAGCTGAAAGCAGAAGGTCCCTGTTCACTAAGCTTTGAAAGCTATTAACTTTTAAAAAAAGCCTAGCAAGAAATTCAGTATTTTCATCATACTCTTTCTGGTTGCCCTAGCTTTGTGATTGCATTTGCTATTCTTGACCACACTTTCCCTTTTTTCATAGACTTCCTCTTTTCTTTTCCATAACTTATCAGAAGAACATGCTACAAACCTAGCTTAAATGGTCTATTGAATCCGTTGTCTGACTTCAGAGTCTTTAACTTTTCAATCCATCAAGATTTCAATTTCTAGATAGATTATTCTTAAACATATTTTGATTGATCTTTAGATCAAAGCTTTAAACAGTCTAATCTTTGTAATTTAAAAAGTTACATTTCTCTGCCTAACATTTAATCCTGATCAGATCTGGATTTCTATCTAATTGTATATTTTTCTGTTTCCACCATATGCCTTCACCCCAGTATGTATGTGACATGTTTATCAGACCTCACTTTTAGTTCAGTTCAGTCTCTCAGTCTGACTCTTTGTGTCTGACTCTTTATGACCCCAGGGACTGCAACATGCAGTCCATGTCCATCACCAACTCCCAGAGCCTGCTCAAACTCATGTCCATTGAGTTGGTGATGCCATGCAACCATCTCATCCTCTGTTGTCCCCTTCTTCTCCTGCCTTCAATCTTTCCCAGCATCAGGGTCTTTTCCAGGGAGTCAGTTCTTCACATCAGGTAGCCAAAGTATTGGAGTTTCAGCTTCAGCATCAGTCCTTCCAATGAATATTCAGCACTGATTTCTTTTAGGATTAACTGCCTCGATCTCCTTGCAGTCCAAGGGACTCTCAAGAGTCTTCTCCAACACCACGGTTCAAAAGCAACAATTCTTCAGAGCTCAGCTTTCTTTATAGTCCAATTCTCACATCTATATATGCTACTGGAAAAAAACACACTTTGACTAGATGGACCTTTGTTGGCAAAGTAATGTCTCTGCTTTTTAATATGCTGTCTATATTAGTCATAGCTTTTCTCCCCAGGAGCAAGCAGTTTTCCTTGTTGGATTGCTATTTTCCTTAAAGGCTGAGTTTGCCAGATAAAATACAGGCTATTCAGTTGTATTTGAATTTTACATGAATAATGGATGAATTTTAGTATAAAAAACACACAAAATATTGTGTGGGATATACTTATAGTAATAAATTGTTAATTATTAATCTGAACTCTAACAACTTTTTTGCTAAGTCTGGCAACTCTGAATTACTACCTGTTTTTAAGTTCAGACTTATGTTTATAGATCATATGAAAACTTTCAAAAAAAAAAAAAGAAAACTTTCATCTCTAAACATCTACCTATGTTGTCTCTCTATGTTCTATCCCATCTGATTTTACAATTAATATGTACAAAATACATATACATGCAAAGTTAAATAACTTATTTTTAATTTTACTAACTTTATTCCCATGTAAATACAGAAATTTTAACTTATATTTATCATGAATTGTTTCAGCAGTTGCAGTACAAATCTTAATTATTGCCAATTGCTTATTCATATTGTTACAGTGTCCTAATGTGTTACCTACATATTGCTTTTAATCCTACTTCAAATGAATAGTTTCCAGAAGGAACATATTCTGTGACCTAATGCTTCAATTTTAAAGTGATAAATGTTACACTTAAACAAGACATGAAAACAGAGTACAAAGACCTCATATACTTGTCATAGAATAAATGTCCAATTTCTCCTTTCTGCATATGGTATTTTCTACCTCAGTACCATCTGCTTCCTTCATAGATATGGTTGATCTAATTTGTGCCTTCATTATCTGGGTTTTGGCTAGAGTCCTCCAAATATCCTCTAACTATAGTCTTTCGTAACTTAAATCTATTTTTTTCAGCAGAGCAGACAATTGGCATCTATCAAAAATATACCTGTTTATTTTAATTTAAATTTCATTGATTTTGTACAGTCATCGTGAGAATTTCAATCTGCTCAGCATCATATCTGAGACCTACTATGACAGCCACCTGCCTTTCAACCACATATTCCACTATTTCTTTTTAAGGTTTACCTTTTATAAGTGGGCACTGCACTTGAGAACATTTTACCTGTGTAAAAGAATCCATTCCAAATAATAAGAAACAAAAAAAATTAAAGGGAGAGAAAAAGTAGAGTCTAGTCTTTGTGTGGATCGTATGCTTTGGTTACTTTTATTAAGAACAGTATCTCAAGAGAATATTAAGGGTAGACAAGTTATAGACATTAAAACTACAAAGTGATACTGTTTTTAATGGGCAATATATATTAAAAAAAACAGTAGGATGAAATATATCACTAGGTCACTTAATGAGAGCTACTCCTTGAAAATCTATTCTTTATAAATTCATTAGAATTGTTTATTAAAATTTTAATTATCTAAAAATAAAGGATAAAAAACTATACCATTTTCTTTCTTTCCTATAATTTGAAATATAAAATTGTAATTTCAAAAGAAGAGGACATAATTTATGAATAAAATAACTTTTAATTATGATAAAGTACTTTCTCTTAAATGATCAAACCTATAAATTAAAATAAAAATCAAATCAATAAAAGTAAAAGATCTCCTAATTATCTTGAAAGCTTCAGGTCAGTGATTTCAAATTGATTATTATTAAATATTTATTTCTCAGGCATTAACTTAGAGGCTCTGGAAACATAGATGTATGTGGATATTATTTTCATGTTTACTAAAATTATAAATATTTGAAAAAAAGTGATATTTAAAAAATGTGTCTTAAAGATGTATATCAAAGCTACCCTGTCAAACTTACCCTTGGAGCACATGTATTGAATATACTTTCTATACCAGATATCTTCACTTATAATTTTATAGCATATGTCCAACAAATCTAACCACATTTTGTCTTACTAAACTGAGACAACAGATTGCCAGAACTGTTATTTGAATGCAGCAGTACCTAGTATCAAAGATAAGTTAATACTCTATACATCACCCTTCTAAGTCCCACATATCATATTCTAAAAAGAAAACACCTGGGCTTCTTGTTGGGCATCTACATAAATTTCAGATTACTACTTTTATTTTTGAAATTATTTTTAGTGGAGTATAGAGACTATCACACAGAGTGAAGTCAGAAAGAGAAAAACAGATGTCATATATTAATGCATATATGTGGAATCTAGAAAAATGTTATAGAAAATCTTATTTGCAAAACAGAAATAGAGACACAGATATAGAGAACAAGCGTATGGACACCAAGGAGGGGTAAAGGAGGGGGATGAATTGGGAGATTGGGATTTACATATATACACTATTGATATTATGTATAAAATAAATTAATGAGAACCCACTGTGTAATTCAGGAAACTGTATCCAGTGCTCTGTGGTCACCTAAATCTCAGACTTTCAAAATCAACGTAATGTAAACTAAATGTTTTCTACTACTGGGTTAGTACCAACCATAGCTCTTTTTGAATCTTATGCTATTTCAGCATTTTTCTGATGCTGAAAAAATGAAATCTCTTTACACCCAACTTTATTCCCTCTTAGAATGATCAATTCAGGAAAATAAATGTTGTTTATATAACTCAGGCTTCCATTATGATGAATTCCCATCAGCAATTTTCAAAAGCTATCTTCATTTACTCTTCCAAGTGCTCCTAAAACTTTGAAATTGGTCATTTATTCCCCTAGTCACTAACAGTAATCTAGGCAATGTGTCTTTTCCAACTGCCAATAATGCTGATTTAATACTTTCTGTTTGGAGTTTTCCTTGCTACAATCAAACAGCAATTTTATTTTACTTAACAGTAACTTGTTGAAAATTTATAGAATTTGTTTACATTTAGCCTTATAGAACATCACATACTTTAGGCATGATGTGTTTAAAAGAAGAAAGATATATCTGAGTTACCAATCTGCATTCAGAGTCAGTTTGTGAAACTATTACTATAACCCTGATTAACTTGAAAATCTATTAGCCTCATTAGTGTAGAAGTAAGACTTTCTAGAGTGACAAGCTGTGCATAGCATCTTTTTAAATATGAATGTGTCTGTGACAGTTCACAAGTCATAATTATCTTGCAATAATACATATAGATGCAATTATATATATAAATATAATATATATAATATGCAATTATATATATATAATATATAATAAGTCAATACATCTGGGCTTGAATAAAGTACAAGAATTCCATATTTATCACTAAGAATTTGTACATTTGTTTTCAGAACTTGCAAGTAGGTGCTTCACACAAGGATGTTAACAAATTCAGAATTAATTCCATGAGGAAGAATTTCCTTCAATTAATTTTTAAATGGATAATGTTTAATGTGACAGGAAATGTACATATTTTGGCCTCAAGACCTTAAGAGATGTTGATGGCAGTTGAGGGGGATCCATGTGGCAAGTCATTAACATTTTAGTACTTACAACAATTACTCTCTCACTGCAAAATGTGTGTGTTTTTTCCGTGGAGAAGAAGTACAGTTCTTAAAAAATAGTGAAAATTCCAGTAATATGAAATACTTCTCTTTTTAGTGAAGAATCAGTTTATAATTGTGGAAGATAAATTTTATTTTTCAAAGTGACTAATTGCTTTCCACAGAATACAGTTAAGTAAAGTCAAGTAAACAAAAATCCAATAGCCATATGTGACTATGATTATCTGTCCTCACAGGGCTCACCTGGTGTGCATTTGCAATCAGTAAGTAATGGGAAAGACTTAGAGGTCACAAAAAGCAAATTACCTGCCATCTCTCCCTCCTTGTCATCTCATCAGGCAAAGGACTTCTTATGCCTTACTACTGAATACCATGGGGCATGTGCTGTATTGAATTTTATGTCAGGTCATGCAGAGCTGGTAATGAACTCTGAGCAGTACACTCCTGACATGACAGAGAACATAGCCTCAAATCATTAAATTAGTTTTCTGTCATCTAAACCTATACTAAATGACAGTTGTTTCCTCAAAGTCTTTAAATGATTGATAGTCTGGTATAAAATACTCAGAAGGAATTTTTAACTGTAACTCCTCTAATTGACCACATGAATTAGAAATAACATGTTTTGTCTCTTTATAAACATTGAACATGTCTCTTTATAAACACGTGACACTAGAAAATTGCATGTTACTTATATGTCAGAACACTGGATTTAATCATCTCACTGCTGTGAAAGCAACTATTATTCATGCCATGTACTAGGTATGGGTATTTGTACTGTAGATGATCTTTACAATAGAAAACAATCTGAAGAACCTTAAACTTGTATTATAAGAATAATGTTCAAAAACAAAGGAAAGCATAAAGAGTAATATTGTGAACACTCAAGTATACTAATGTCTAGATTCAATAATTTTTCAGTTTGGATAATCTGTTTCATTTGCCCACACAAAAAACAAATAATGAAGGTGAAAGTGAAGTGAGTGAAAGTTGCCCAGTCATGTCCGACTCTTTGTGACCCCATGGACTATACATTCCATGGAATTCTCTAGGCCAGAATACAGGCGTGGGTAGCAGTTCCCTTCTCCAGGGGGTCTTCCCAACCCTTCCCAACCAGGGATCAAACCCATGCCTCCCACATTGCAGGCAGATTCTTTACCAGCTGAGCCACAAGGGAAGCCCAAGAATAACTGGAATGGATAGCCTATCCCTTCTCCAGCAGATTTTCCCAACCCAGGGATCGAACTGGAGTCTCCTGCATTGCAAGCAGATTCTTTACCAGCTGAGATACCAGCGGAGCAATAATGAAAGTATTTAGGTGTTAAATATCTAAAAGTTATTAACGGGTGTCATAGCACTTTATGTTTAAAATCGTGAACAAGTATGTTCAAATCATAAAGTTTTCATATTTTACTGCAATTAAGTACCCTGCTAACAAAATTAATACATTTCATTTCTGATTTATCCAAAGTTTCTCCAAAATTTCTTTAGTAACTGTTTTTTACACCTAAATAAAATATATAACCAATGCCCACATTTTAAATTTTTTGTTATATTTTAACAACCTATTTAACTTAGTATAATGCTAGCCTTCATCCTTTTTTCTCATATTGGCTTATGGGAAAATTGAAGACATTTGACCTGGAAAATGTTATCTATTCTAGATTTCTGTCACCTTTTCCAAATTGCTATTTAGCATATTCCTCTGTCTCCTGTTTTTATGTAAACTGGAAATTATCTCCAAAGGAGAGAGGTTGGATTCATATTGAATGTTTTAACATCAAGAGATGAATTATGCTATTTTGTTTTCTCATTGCATTGTTACCACATTTTGTTGACAAATGATTTTATGGCATAGCACTTTGGAATTCTGTGAATGTTCAATCATCCAACAGCATTTCACCTGTTGGGTTTAGCACTGATTGGTGGTTCTTTTCTGAATTAATAATTTCATTGGGGGCCTTTGACAATTTTCAATTTCTTGATTCCTTTGCTTTTATCAACTAGCATTGTTGTCATGAGAGTATGATTTCTTACTTATCTAGAATTATATGTTGAATGAAGTACACTTTTAATCAAAAGCAGACTAAGAGTTTGCCTGTTTCTTTAATATCAATTTCTGGACTGAAAAACTTTTACTAGAGACATCTAATTGTGATAACCGGTTTTTATTTACTTGTTAGATTTTTGTATTTCTTTCATTGGGGTCCTCCTGTGCTGTCATAGATCTTTGTTTATTCAATCTGTTCCAGTCAATTAAAATAATTAAAATTTTGATACTCCAATTTTTACAAATTTAAAAAGTCCTAGAATTTTCAAACTGAATACTGTATCTGTATGAATGAGTCATTAGTCTTGGAGAATTTATTTCTGGTGCATCATAAACTGTGATGCTCAACTTGTACTTGACTTAAGCCGGGTCTAACACGACTGAGCAACTAAACACAGCACAGCATTAGCACACACACATTTAGGGGGAGTCGAAGTAGGTTGTGGTTGGAGTGATTATTGGTACTTGAGTATCAGTGCTTTTAAATACTTTCATGGGAAAGATATATGGGCTTCCTAGTGGTGCAATGGTAAAGAATCCGCCTGCCAATGCAGGAGATGCAGAAGACAACACATTCGATCCCTAGGTTGGGAAGACTCCTTGGAAAAGGAAATGGCAACCCTCCCCAGTATTCTTGCCTGGAAAATTCCATGGACAGAGGAGCCTGATCAAGTACAGTTCATGGGATTGAACAGAGTCAAAAATGACTGAGCACATATGCATGCAATATCGTGCATGGCAGAGATACAAGCTTAGTATCAATTAAGTTAAGACTTTATTTTAATATTTGAAATTTCCAATGCATACTTAGGGTTGCAGACAATTTAAATAAGATTTTTGAAAATATTCTATTTCACTTAAGCATTAGTTTGTAACTTTAGTTTTTACCTGAATATATACCAGGAAAAATATTTCTAAGGTGTTAAAAGTGACTGAATAAAGTTGAAGGCTTATTTGTAGCAGTTCTTCTCTAGGACAAATAGTAGTAGAGTAGTTCTCTCTCTTTCTCACATACATACTAGCATTGTGATTGTACACAAAGTATTTGGGGACTTCCCAGGTGGTGCTAGAGGTAAAGAACCCCCTGCCAATGCAGACGTAAGAGATGTGGTTTGATCCCTGGGTTGGGAAGATTCCCTGCAGGAGGGCACAGCAGCCCACTCCAGTGTTCTTGCCTGGAGAATCCCATGGACAGAGGAGCCTGGTGGTTTACTGTCCATGGGGTTGCAAAGAGTAAGACATGACTGAAACGACTTACTGCGCATACACATATAATATTTTATTTTAAGAATATTTTTGCAGAAAGATTCTTTGTTTTAAATATATTAGAAAACATTATAAGGCAGATTCCATTAAATGTTAAGGATAGGATTTTGAACATTATTTTTATTGATAGGTCTGCCTTAAAAAATTTTGTGGACTGGGTGGCTTAAACAACAGAAACTTATTTTCCTACAGTTCTAGAGGCTAGAAATCCATGATCAAGGTGCTGGCAGGTTTGGTTTGTCTTAAGGCCTTTCTCTCTTGGGTTGTCAGACAGCTGTCTCCTGACTAAGTCCTCCCAAGGCCTTTTCTCTGAGCATATTCCCCACTTTCTTTTTCTCATGATGTATGGACACCGCCATATATAATCTCTTTGTGACCCTGTGAACTATACAGTCCAAGGAATTCTCCAGGCCAGAATAGTGGAGTAGGTAGCTGTTTCCTTCTCCAGGGGAACTTCCCAACCCAGGAATGAAAACCAGGTCTCCCGCATTGTAGGCAGATTCTTTACCCGCTGAACCACCAGAGAAGCATATATAATCCAATTTAAACTTAATTACTTTTTTAAGGTCCATCTGTAAATATGGTTAAATTTTGAGGTACTAGGCTTTGAGACCTCAACATATGGATTTGTAGGGAGTACAATCCCCTACATAACAAGCATGCTGAATTATGTAGTGAAAGATTCACTGTGGGTGAGGCAATAGGCTGTGGGTCAAATTCTGGCTTTAACATTCGGTGACCTGTGATTAGTAATTTAACTCTTCAACCCAGTATGCTCCCATGTCAAGTAGTAGGGAAATGGAATTGAGCAAAATAGACTGTTCTGAAAATTAACAATTATATTTGTGATGTGCTGGGCAATAATATGTCAATTTATAAGCTCTCTTAATACAAAAATTAATGTCCTTCTTGTTTTATGGAGGACAAATTCAACAATATGCATTTTATTGCAATAATTCTGAAAAAAGTATTTAATTATATTAAAATTTTAATTATTGTGTGTTTATATCTAACACTGAGCATCTCTGTTAGTGTATCAAGAATGACTTCCAGGTTTTTGATAAATCTATCCCCTCAGTTCTACATTTTGGACAACTTCCTTTTTGTCTCATCATTTTTTATGAGTTTACTTTGTTATATAAAAGTTTGAGAAGCTATGTGTTGACAAGATACATACATGTAACATAATGTCAAAGGACATGTCATATTAAATTAGTGGCTTATTTCATCATCATACACAATTACAAGCAATAAGATATTTTTTTGAAAGTTTAACTTTTAGAATAATTTTAAGAAGTTCCTATATTTTGTTTAAACTTTTGACAATGA
The DNA here is from genome assembly GCF_019320065.1 of Cervus canadensis. NCBI lineage: Eukaryota > Metazoa > Chordata > Mammalia > Artiodactyla > Cervidae > Cervus > Cervus canadensis. The sequence continues at coordinate 46,572,505 of NC_057401.1, read as the reverse complement.
ATCTAAGATTTAACTTTGATCTGTGGAATTATATTCCCATTGAAATATCTTGTGACAGTATGCTATAGAAAATTGAAGTAAATATGTTTTCTGCATTATTAACATAAACAAAAATACTTGCATGGGGATAGGTATCATAGAAAAAAGCAAAAAGATAGCTTTAGTAGCTAGAATCTGTACTTATAATTTATGAAGGCAGAAAAAATGTTTTTAATTTTGTAATAGCCAACAAACTATAAATAACATGTTACAAAATCAGCTTATTCACATTATCTTCTGAATAAAAGCCTGATTTAAATTTCTTCAGCTGCAATTCATTAATCTGAATTTATGACACGTCCTGGGAAACAGCAGAGACTGCTTTAGCCTTTTGCTCTTCCGATTACACAGGAATGCCATCTAGTGTCAAAACAGTATCTGCAGCCTTTTTGTCCTATGAAAACTCTACTTTATACTGTTTTTCTGTAAAATATGCTTTAAAGAGATATATCACAATGGATAGTTGGGGGCTACCTCTATATCAATAAATAGAAGAATGTCAGCCAAGTAGCCTTATAGGTATTCTGGTTTTTTTTTTGTTATTGTTGTTGTTATAAAAGTAAATTATATTTAATTTAATATAAAATGCATTCATTCAAGCATTCTAAATAAGCAACTGTATTAAGGAAAACAATTCAAAAAGATAATTACTATGTAATAAGCTCAAGGTTATATCAATTTATTTTATAATTTTAGATTAAGCAATTCAGAAATACATAAAAAACATATTCTTTTTTGTTGCTGTTCACAATTAATCTGTTATAATTAATATCTTATGAAAGTGAAGAAATCATTGGATGCAAATCTAGTTGATAGATTGATAGTATAGTAATTTTATCCATTGGTGTTTATTAAATGCTTAACACAAAATAAAATTTACCTATACATTTTTTAATACAAACTTCTCATGCTCTGTTAGCTTGCTACTGAAATTTCTACTTGAATTTTACTTAAATTAAATACTGAGATAGTGCAAATGAAAGTGAAAAACAACTTTATTAAGTTGGTTTATTAGTTTTTGCCTTTGTAGCTGACTTTTATAATTAAGAGAATTTTCAGTCATTCCATTTCTTCTCCGGGAAGCCAGTTCTTTTTCCAAGTGCAATGAAGTATCACCTTACCAATTAATTTTCCGTCATGGAGAACAGTGCTATACCAATGGTGGCAGGCCCTAGAGTGGAATTTGATAATCAAAGCAGAATATAGAGGTTCAAGTGTAGGGGAATTTCAGTTGAATTGGAGAAATTGTGGAAGAAGAGGATGGGAGGCAGCAGGTAATGTGGTAATTCAGTTCCAGCAGCCACGGTGGCTTATTTTTTTGGATGTAGATAACAGTCTTCCATATGCCATTACCAGAGGTTTGACTATCAACTTGTGGCCCACACAAGGCTTCCTTCAACAACTCCAACACTGGGCTACTGCAAAAAGGAACATTCCCAAAACCTGGCACCTTAAGAGAACCTGGTTTATAGCTAAAGCCAGTTAGACCCTACCTAGCACCATGCATCCTGAGACTGACATTTATATTTTTCAATGAATCTGAAATGTAGAATCATTGTTTCATAGAAAATGAAGTAACTACTAATAGTCTGTATTTCTGACTACCAATTCTGGTTTCACTCAACCTGACATATCAGAAGGCAGAGTTAAAACTCAGCTGTAAAATCAAGCATGTCTGGTTGTCATTTGTGGCTTTCCTATGCCCTATGTGTAATCTGAAGTAATCAGTCTGCCTTACAGATTTATTGAAAAAAATAAAGTGTTGTTATCATCACATTCAGAGGTAAGTGTTATTGTAAAAAGGAACCATAGATGAATTTATGTATTAATAGGAGTCAAAACCCAGGATTCAAACCCTAGTGTGACTGATTTTAAAATCTACCCTTTCGCAGCTGTACTGTGATGCAACTCTAAACCAAGTTTTAGCAGATTCTATATACATTTGAGAAAATAATTTAATCATTGTCCTTGTTGGCAGAATAAGACTGTGGTATTATCGATTTTTAAAAAATTCATTAAATAATCTGGCTTGCCAAAAAAGAAAATGTTTGATATGATTTATCTCATCATTATATTGCTAAAAGATCAGTAAGGAGGTGAATGATTGAAAAAAGACTTTAATAAAACTTTAGAGCTTTTATGATAGAAATGTCTAAAATGAACGATGGGGAGTAAGTCAACACTAACATTTGAAGTGGCAGCAGAAAGTATTAATAGAGGAGGTAATAAAGGAACAGTCTGGGAGGATTAGCCAATAATCACATAGCAGACAGGAGAAAGGGTATGTCACCATGTGATGGGGAGGAAAGAGTAGGAAACTGAGGCACACATTAGCTTGATATACTCATTGTGTTGTCAGTAGTTTAGTAGGCTTGTACTCTGTGAGGATTACATGAAGTAACCCATAAAAGTCACTTTGGACAACTCTTGTCCTGATTAGTAGCACATACTCCACATATGTTAACTATGCTCTATAATAATAGCTTAGAGTAGGAAAGATAGAGCAGGAGAGAAGGACAGCAATGAAGAGAATAATTCTCAAGTACCTGTTACAGAGCACCATAAATACTTTTTTTCTGTATATAATGAAAAGCCACAGAAGAATGCTGTTTGGAAGTGTCCAGATAAATTTTTAATATTCGAATGACCACTCTACTAGCTAATGGAGGATTGATTAGAAAATAACATGAGACAATCAAATTTAAAGAATGATGCTCAAAAAAATGAAACAAAAAACAAAACAAAAAAAAAAGAATGGTGCTCAAGGCAAGAACACAGGCAATAGCAGGGGGGTGAAGAGTAGACACTCATGATTGAAATTTTACAAGACAGTACAGATAGGACTTTGCCAATGACAAGATACAGATGGAAGTCCAATGTGACTCCCAAGTTTCTGACTGGTTAGTGTGGCGATGTTAATATTTCCAAAAAATTCAGAGCCAGAGCAGCATTGCTCATGAGACACTGACCAAAATACCACCATATCTCAGGACTCAACAAAAATCTCCTTCCCCACCAAGAGGAAGCACGTTATCACATCAGCTTTTTCAGAGCTGCCAATAGTTGCAGGTTAGCTTTCTGGGGACATAGACTCCATGACAGAGAGGAAGATGCTGAAGTTTTACGAGGCTGTGTGCTTAGGACTGAGTTCCTTTACAGCCGTGGCTCTCCACAGGCACGCGTCTGCCCCCAGGAGATGTTTGCTTATGTTCAAAGGTATTTTTTGGATGTCATGAGCCATTTTTGGTTATCACAAGTGGACACAGGTGCTACAGGCATGGAATCAAAAGAAAAATCAAGAGTACTGTTAAGTATCCTACTTTACACAGGGCGAGCACTGACCATAAAGAATTGTGTGGCTCATATTGTCAATAAAGAAAGCGTTGAGAAAAACCTCCTTTGCAGAGTGCAGGAGTTCAATAACAAAAATGTTTCACATTATTGATTCAGAAAGCTTCAAGATCCAGTATTATAGCAATATTTAAGTCTAAGAAGTAGAGTTTAAGTAATGTAATTTCAAAACAGCCAAATATTGATTTCAATATAACACAAGTACTTTTCTGTGTCTTTCAAACACCAGCCAACAGAAACATTACTTCAAATTGCCTTTCTTTTTTCTGACTAGTTGCACTACAACTCACAACTACTGTTGTGCTTTCTCTTCTAGTATTTTTTCAGCCTATGTGAGAATTAATAATTAATTGATAATAATAAATTATAAGTAATTGAAATTGATAGCATAAAGATAATTGGGAAATTCCCAAATTTGGTGATTAAGCAATCTGATTGTAAATAACCCACAAGTCAAAGAGGAAGATTAAAATGAAATAAAAATTTTTATGTGAATAAAATGAAAACACAGATATTAAAATTAGTGGACTGTAACAAAGACAGCAATTCAGAGGAAATTTGTGGCATTAAATATTTTCATATGAAAATATGATTTCAAATAAGTAATAAATATTTCCACCTAAGAAAGTAGAAAAAAAGTGAAAGTGAAGTCGCTCAGTCGTGTCCGACTCTTTATGACCCAATGGACTGTAGCCTACCAGAATTCTCTGTCCGTGGGATTTTCCAGGCAAGAGTAGTGGAATGGGGTGCCATTTCCTTCTCCAGGGAATCTTCCCGACCCAGGGATCGAACCCGGGTCTCCTGCATTGTTGGCAGACGCTTTACTGTCTGAACCACCAGGGAAGTCAAGAAAGTAGAAAAAAAGAGCATATTAAATGAAAAGCAAGTAGAAGCAAGTAGAAAGGAGGAAATAAAGGCATTAGAATAGATATCTATTAAATTAGAAACAACAAAATAATACACAAATTCAGTGAAAGCAAAAACTGCTTTGAGGAAAGAATTTTTATAAATTTAATCACTCTCTAGCCAGACTAATCAAGAAAAAATAAGAGAAATGACACAAATTACAATATTATAAATTGAAGAGGGAACATCACTACAAACAATGTAGATGGGAAAAGGAATAAAATGTAACAGTTTATGGTTATGAATTTGAAAAATTGAATAAAATTAGCATTGTTTCATAAACAAAAACTAAGAAATGTCATTTAAAAATTATCACTTTGCAAGCTTAGTTTTTAATGCAATTATCTTTGTCTTATTTACCACTTCACACATGTTTTTTTAACTTATTTTAATATTTTAATTATCTTTTGTCAGATATAAACACTTTGTTAGATGAGGCATGCAAATATTTTATCTCATATTCAAAGGTTAAAGTGTCTGTCTGTAATGTGGGAGACCCAGGTTCGATCCCTTGGTCGGGAAGATCCTCTAGAGAAGGAAATGGCAACCCACTCCAGTATTCTTGCCTGGGAAATCCCATGGATGGAGGAGCCTGGTGGACTACAGTCCGTGGGGTCGCAAAGAGTTGGACACAACTGAGCGACTTCACTTTCATGAACCTTTGTCAATGTATGGCAAAAACCACTACAATATTGTAAAGTAATTAGCCTCCAACTAATAAAAATAAATGAAAAAACAAAACAAACAAAAAAAGAAATAGAAAAAAATTCCATTATTCTTTTAAAATATTAATAAAAATTTCATATGTGGAAAAAAATAAAATAAAAGAAGAAATAAAATAACATGAAGTCAAAAATCAGAACACAATTCACCAAAGATATACAGTGTGTTAGTTGCTCAGTAGTGCCCAACTCTTTGTGACTCCATGGACTGCAGCCCACCAGGCTCCTCTGTCTATGGGATTTTCTAGGCAATGATACTGGAGTAGGGTGCCATTTCTTTCTCCAGAAGTTCTTCCCTACCGAGGGATAGAACCCTGGTCTCCTGCCTGCAGGCAGATTCTTCACCAACTGAGCTATGAGGGAAGATGGTAAAGAAAAAAGCACATGAAAAGAAAATCAGCATTAATCATGAAGGAAGTGCTAAACAAGGGCTTCCTAGGTGACGTTAGTGATAAAGAATCTGCCTGCCAAGACAGGACAAATAAGAGATGCCGATTCCATCCCTGGGTCAAGAAGATCACTTGGAAAAGAAAGTGGCAACCCACTCCAGTATTATTGCCTGGAGAATCCCGTGGACAGAGGAGCCTGGCAGGATACAGTCCAACAGTTCAGTTCAGTTCAGTCGTTCAGTCATGTCTGACTCTTTGGAACCCCATGGGCTGCAGCATGCCAGGCCTCCCTGTCCATCACCAACTCATGAGTCTACCCAAACATGTCCATTGAGTAGGACATCTCATCCTCTGTCATCCACTTCTCTTCCTACCTTTAGTCTTTCACAGCGTCAGGGTCTTTTCAAATGAGTCAGCTCTTCACATCAGGTGGCCAAAGTATTGGAGTTTCAGCTTCAACATCAGTCCATCCAAAGAATATTCAGGACTGATTTCCTTTAGGATGGACTGGTTGGATCTTCTTGCAGTCCAAGGAACTCTCAAGAGTCTTCTCCACCACCACAGTTCAAAAGCATCAATTGTCCCATGCTCAGCTTTCTTTATAGTCTAACTCTAACATCCATACATGACTACTGGGAAAATTATAGCCTTGACTAGACAGACCTTTGCTGGACAAGTCAGGTCTCTGGTTTTTAATACGCTGTCTAGGTTGGTCATAACTTCCCTTCCAAGGAGTAAGTGTCTTTTAATTTCATGGCTGCATTCACCATCTGCAGTGATTTTGGAGCCCCCTGAAAAATAAAGTCTGTCACTGTTTCCACTGCTTCCCCATCTATTTTCCATGAAGTGATTGGGCCAGATACCATGATCTCAGTTTTCTGAATGTTGAGCTGTAAGCCAACATTTTAACTCTCCTCTTTCACTTTCATCAAGAGGTTCTTTAGTTCTTCACTTTCTGCCATAGGGATGGTGTCATCTGCATATCTGAGGTGTCTGATATTTCTCCCAGCAATCTTGAGTCCAGCTTTTGCTTCATCCAGCCCAGCATTTCTCATGAAGAACTCTGCATATAAGTTAAATAAGCAGGGTGACAATATACAGCCTGATGTACTCCTTTCCCTATTTGTAACCAGTCTGTTGCTCCATGCCCAGTTCTAACTGTTGCTTCCTGACCTGCATACGGATTTATCAAGAGGAAAGTCAGGTGGTTTGATATTCCCATCTCTTGAAGAATTTTCCACAGTTTGTTGTAATTCACACGGTCAAAGTCTTTGGCATAGTCAATAAAGCAGAAATAGATGCTTTTCTGGAACTCTCTTGCTTTTTTGATGATACAACAGATGTTGGCAATTTGATCTCTGGTTCCTCTGCCTTTTCTAAATGCAGATTGAACATCTGGGAGTTCACGGATCATGTACTGTTGAAGCCAGGCTTTGAGAATTTTGAGCAATACTTTGCTAGCGTGTGAGATGAATGTGATTGTGCAGTATAGTTTGAGCATTCTTTGACATTGCCTTTCTTTGGGAATGGAATGAAAACTGACCTTTTCCAGTCCTGTGTCCACTGATGCATTTTCCAAATTTTCTGGCATGTTGAGTGCAGCACTTTCACAGCATCATCTTTCAGGATTTGAAATAGCTCAACTGGAATTCCATCACCTCCACTAGCTTTGTTCCTAGTGATGTTTCCTAAGGCCCACTTGATTTTGCATTCTAGGATGTCTGGCTAGGTGAGTGATCACATCACCATGATTATCTGGGTCATGAAGATCTTTTTTGTATAGTTCTTCTGTGTATTCTCACCACCTCTTCTTAACATCTTCTGCTTCTGTTAGGTCCATACTATTTCTGTCCTTCATTGAGTCCCTCTTTGCATGAAATATTCCGTTGGTATCTCTAATTTTCTTGAAGAGATCTCTAGTCTTTCCCATTCTATTGTTTTCCTCTATTTCTTTGCATACACACCATGGAATATTACACAGCCGTTAAAAAGAACTCATTTGAATCAGTCCTAATGAGGAAGGCTTTCTTATCTCTCCTTGTTATTCTTTGGAACTCTGCATTCAAATGAGTACATCTTTCCTTTTTTCCTTTGCTTTTCACTTCTCTTCTTTTCATAGCTATATGTAAGGCCTCCTCAGAAAGCCATTTTGCGTTTTTGCATTTCTTTTTCTTGGGGATGGTCTGATCCCTGTCTCCTGTACAATGTCATGAACTTCCATCCATAGTTCATTATGCACTCCAGATCTAGTCCCTTGAATCTATTCGTCACCCCCACTGTATAATTGTGAGGGATTTGATTTCGATCAAACGTGAATGGTTTAGTGGTTTTCCCTACTTCCTTCAATTTAACTGTGAATTTGGCAATAAGGAGTTCATGATCTAAGCCACAGTCAGCTCCTGGTCTTGTTTTTGCTGACTGTATAGAGCTTCTCCATCATTGGCTGCAAAGACTATAATCAGTCTGATTTTGGTGTTGACCATCTGGTGATGTCCATGTGTAGAGTCTTCTCTTGTGTTGTTGGAAGAAGGTGTTTGCTATGACCAGTGCATTCGCTTGGCAAAACTCTACTAGCTTTTACCCTGCTTCATTCTGTACTCCAAGGCCAAATTTTCCTGTTACTCCAGGTGTTTTTTGACTTCCTACTTTTGCATTCCAGCCCCTTATAATGAAAAGGGCATCTTTTTTTTTACAGTCCATAGGATCGCAAAGTCAGACATGGCTGAGGTGACTTTAGCATACATGCATGTACGAAACACTTTGTACATGTTTGAAAGGGTTAATGGCATTTTTGGGCGTTATTTTTTTTTCTCTTATGCAAATTTAGTTCATTTTTTGTTTTCCTCATTGTCATTGTATTTTTTCTTAATGAATAGTATGTTCAGAATGAATGATACTTTCTCTCTCAATTTTCTTCTCTTTCTAGATAAATCCTTCATTCATTCGGGCTTATGGTCAGACAAATTGAAATTTTCTTTATTTTTCTTTACTTTAATTTCACCCTTGTTTTCTAATTGCTTTGCTGCTATTGCTGCTGTTGCTATACTTTTGCTTGATTCTTTATTTACTATAATTATCTAAATCATTTTAATTTCTTAATTGTTTGCTTAATCTCTCCTGAGGATGGTAATTTAAATTATATTTTACCTTCCAAAGAAAAAATAAAATAGTAATTCTAGTCAAAAATTGCACAAGTATATTTATCTTTAGAGAACATGTCATCAAATAAGTATAGCATAATAGAGATAAGTATCAAAAATTTCTTAATTCAAAATTATTCTTTAAAATCTTCTTGTCTAAAATCACCCCAAATATTGATCACATACTTTAATGAAATTTTAAATAATATGAGCAATTCACAGGATTTTATTACTCCAATTGATTTATTATCCAAAAATATATATGATAATAAAATGTATATATATGTCTGTGTGTATATATATATATATATATAAAGAAAGAGTTGTTACTATTGACCTTTCCTCTTTCATGTATTCTAGGTTTCCTTTAAATTTGTTTCTGGGTATTTTGTCAGATATTTCTGCTTCCCTCTGATTTCCCTCGCAATTCAGTTTTATTTGATTAGGCAATAGCACTCATTTACCACAAGATGCTAAAGAAGCATAATTTTCTTTTTTCATCCTCTCTTCCTTAGGCAGTGTTTTAAGTTCTACAATCTCATTAACTGGAGTACAAAATAAAACATGAAACTTTTCAAATAACTCCTTTAATAGTTATTAGAGGCCATCATTTGCAAAACAAATATGTTGACTGTTATTTTCAACAGCATATAAGATCTATTTATTTTGTTGTTGCAATTTAGTTTTGCAATTCGATCTCTAGTTTATTGTTTCTGCCAAGCCCCATCCCTCTATTCTGTTCTGTTTTGCTAAGGCTTCTTTTGTTAATGTTCCTTACAAGCCCAATTTATGAAATATACTTTAACTTCCCAGCAATGAATGACTCAATTCAATACCTTTCAAAGTGTGAGTCAAACACAGGCCATAGAATTTGAATTATTTAATAAAAATGATTAGATTGCTCTGCATCCCAGGGCATGATTGAGCATGTCTGTGATGAGTTTCAGTGCATGTAAAAACACCTTCAGCACTTGTCATTTCTCTGATCTGTTGCAGAATGAACAATCTACGTCTGTGCCGATGGCTCTTTTCATTAGCCTCTCAGTGATCTGACTCTAATCACTCTTTTCTGCTGTGTAAATTATATTTACTATAGATAAAAGCTGACATTTTATAATGTCTACCAATTATCCTTCTGTAACTGCATGAAGGCAGGTTATGAAATCATTTGCCATACTTTTCCTGTATTTTCAATTCTCTTTCTAAATCCCATTCTCTTATCATAAGTAGGACAAGATGGAAAATTATGTAAATGTATGGCTACTTTCATGATAAAATAAAGTTGTACAATTTCGCTAGCACTATGTAATATTCAATGCATATGTTAGTTGGATCATGAAAATATTTATTTTCTTGAAAACAGAAATATTGTTATTTCATCAGAGGATATATGGAGAATCAATAACTCTGACATTTACATCTATTTCTTCCTTTCTATAGGTTCAGTTCAGTTGCTCAGTCATGTCCGATTCTTTGCGACCCAGTGAACCACAGCACCCCAGGCCTCCCTGTCCATGACCAACTGCCAGAGTCCACCCAAACCCATGTCCATCGAGTTGGCGATGCCATCCAACCATCTCATCCTCTGTCATCCCATTCTCCTCCTGCCCTCAATCTTTCCCAGCACCAGGTCTTTTCCAATGAGTCAGCTCTTCACATCAGGTGGCCAAAGTATTGGAGTTACAACTTCAACATCAGTCCTTCCAATGAACACCCAGGACTGATCTCCTTTAGGATGGACTGGTTGGATCTCCTTGCAGTCCAAGGGACTCTCAAGTGTCTTCTCCAACACCACAGTTCAAAAACATCAGTTCTTCGGCACTCAGCTTTCTTTATAGTCTAACTCTCACATCCATACCTGACTACTGAAAAAGCCATAGCTTTGACTAGATGGACCTTTTTTGGCAAAGTAATGTCTCTGTATTTTAAAATGCTGTCTAGGTTGGTCATGACTTTTCTTCCAAGGAGCAAGCATCTTTTAATTTCATGGCTGCAGTCACTATCTGCAGTGATTTTGGAGCCCCCAAAATAAAGTCTGTCACTGTTTCCATTGCTTCCCCATCTATTTGCCATGAAGTGATGGGACCAGATGCCATCATCTTAGTTTTCTGAATGTTGAGTTTTAAGCTAACAGGATAGAGATTATCTATTTCCTTCTACCGTGTGATAATATATCAAGATGGCCCTCTGTTAACCAGAAATGAGCTCTCACTAGATCTCACTATTGAATAGGTCAGCACCTTGATGTTGGACTCTCCACCCTTCAGAATTATGAGAAATAAATGTCTGTTGTTTAAGTCATGCAGTTTACAGTATTCTGTTATAGCTGCCTGAGCAGACCGATTTAAATATAATTTTACAAGATGTTTTACCTAATTATTTCTCAAATCAAGCAGGGACATTGATCCCATTCTTTCTTCTTTCATGGTTCTTTTGTAAATATATCTAGACGCTCTTGTGACCTGCTCTCACTTCAGTCGTGTCAGACTCTTTGCCACCACATAGACTGTAGCCTGACAGGCTCCTCTGTCCGTGGGATTTTTTTTTTAATGGGATATTTTAACAAAGATAGAAAACTTATACTATACTGGATTTCATTTTTGATAAGGGATATGATTAAACATTAATAATTCATGGTAGCTAGGTGAAACATTCTCAAAATTAAGCATAATTTGTTTATTATATATGATTGCTCTTTAGGATGTTCTGTATTATGGCTTTTTAAATGGAAGAGATTATGATATAATAAAGAAAGCAAGCATATGAATTTTCTTTCAGAAGCTCTAAGCCTTCAAGTATGTTAAGAGATTTATGTTGAAGGAAATGTATGTCATATACACACATATATATATATATCTGTGTGTGTGTGTGTGTGTATATATATATATATATATATATATATATATATATATATATATAATGGAGATTATAGATTATAGTGAAATTTGCTTGGTCATTTCCAACTCTTTGTGACCCCATGGACTATACAGTCCATGGAATTCTCCAGGCCAGAATACTGGAGTGGGTAGCCTTTCCCTTCTCCAGTGGATCTTCTCAACCCAGGGATCAAACCCAGATTCCCATATTGCAGGTGGATTCTTTACCAGCTGAGACACAAGGGAAGCCCATTGAGCATATGTCAATATTAAATATTCATACCTATGAACTATAAATGCAAATTCTGAGATTCCTGTCCAGTGAATTATCCAGCAGAAAATATGTATAGGAAAGCAAAATGAAATATGAGCTTTCTTAGCTAGCATTTAATTGGAGCAAATAATTTTCATATGGTGATTTTATTGGTCATATAAAAATTATAACACATGCATATTGATTTTTCTTCTAAAAGTCTATTATGTATAAATGTGAGAATATTTATATACCACCTCCATCTATACAGACCTTTAGTTAATGCTCTTCTAGTTTGACTCTGGGCTTGGCTATATGACTTTCCTTAAAAAGGTAAGGAAGGCAGAGGAATGTAAAGTAATTGTACTTTTTTTGGGACATTTTCTCTCTCACTTATGGAATGTCTTCTACCATGTGAACCAGTGATGAGAGATTGGCTGGACAATGAGAGACCAACTAGAGAGTGGTTCCATACATCCTTGCTACTCCAGTTTTTTTCAGCTGAGAACCCACAGATATGAGTCAGATAAGTCGAACACTATGAGGTCAATTAGCCACAGGTTGGCCAACTCAGGCTGGAAGAATGCACAGCCAACACACAGAAATATGAAAAACAATAATTGCTTGATGGAGGAAGGACACTAGGTTTTCCAGTGATTTATTACAACTGATAGGGGAAAGGAGTACATCAAGGCTTTATTGTCACATGCTTATTTAACTTATATGCAGGGTATATCATGAGAAACGCTGCACTGGTTCATCCAGCCCAGCACAAGTTGGAATCAAGATTGCTGGGAAAAAATATCAATAACCTCAGATATGCAAATGACACCACCCTTATTACAGAAAGCAAAGAGGAACTAAAGAGCCTCTTGATGAAAGTGAAAGAAGAGAGGGAAAAGTTGGCTTAAAACTCAACATTCAGGAAACTCAGGTCATGGCATCTGGTCCCATCACTTCATGGCAAATAGATAGGGAAACAATGGAAACAGTGACAGACTTTATTTGGGGGGGGGCGGGGGGGGGCTCCAAAATCACTGCAGATGGTGACTGCATCCATGAAATTAAAAGACACTTGTTCCTAGAAAGAAAAGTTACGACCAACCTAGACAGCATATTAAAAAGCAGAGACATTTGCCAACAAAGTTCCATCTAGTAAAAGCTATGGTTTTTCCAGTAGTCATTTATGGATGTGAGAGTTAGACTATAAAGAAAGCTGAGTTCCGAAGAACTGATGCTTTTGAACTGTGGTGTTGGAGAAGACTCTTGAGAGTCCCTTGGACTGCAAGGAAATCCAATCAGTCCATCCTAAAGGAGATCAGTCCTGAATATTCATTGGAAGTACTGATGCTGAAGCTGAAACTCCAATACTTTGGCCACCTGATGTGAAGAACTGACTCATTGGAAAAGACCCTGATGCTGGGAAAGATTGAAGGCAGGAAGAGAAGGGGATGGTGGAGAATGAGATGGTTGGATGGCATCACTGACTCAATGGACACGAGTTTGAGTAAACTGTAGGGGTAGCGGATGGAGAGGGAAGCATGGTATGCTACAGTCCATGGGGTCTCAAAGAGTCAGACACGACTGAGTGGCTGAAATGAACTGAACTGAACTGATATTAATATTTACATTCTTTGTCATTATGAATTTTATTCTGCTCAACTTCACTCCATCTCAATTGTTATTTTACATGCTATGACGTTAAGAGAACAAAGACAAAATCTCGAGTGAATACAAGACAGAATGTGTTTCAATAGCAGCAACCCTAATGTGATATCAAGTGTTAATATCATTAATTAATAATGGATTGCTTTCATATTGAGAGAACATTTCCTAATCTGTAACTGAATAGTTTCATATGTGAATGGTTATTCTAATGGTGTGAAATTATAGTGACATATTTAAGGAGCTAGCTTCCCTGGTGGCTCATATGGTAAAAAAAATCCCCCTGCAATGTAGGAGACCCAGATGTGATATCTGAGTGGGGAAGATTCCTTGGAGGAAGGCATCTACACACTCCAGTATTCTTGCCTGGAGAATTCCATGGACAGAGGAGCCTGGCAGGCTATGGGGTCACTAAGAGTTGGGCAGGACTGAAAGATTTTCACATTCGCTTTCATCCATACAGAATGTATTAATAAACTTTCTAAAGTTATAATTAAGCAATCTTTAAGTTTAAATTGACCCCGTAATCAGATAACAGTTCCTTTGAGAATCTCCATTTCTAAAAAGGTATTTTTATCAGTGGCACCACTCGCATATGAGTATTATTTACAGGAAGTCTATTGCTGAAGAGATTCTGGAGGAAGGAATGCACAAAACTTTCAATTGCAAAATAAACAAAAGCCACTCTAGTTGTTTTTAACAGAGAGATATTTTGATGCAGGGGGCTGGATGCTTATAAATTTTGCTTTCATTTCTAGATAATTTATTTGTTCCTTTATCAAAATGTTCTGTTCTTCTAAAACTATGATCCCATTTTATTCTGGCAGTGGGAGGATTTTTGAACAACTTAAAACTATATATATTATGCTATTTTCTGTTTGTTCCTTTTTATTTCTGTAAAATTTTTCTGTGTTCAGTGTATATTTTTTTATCACAGTATTTTTTTTTCTTTTCCCTTCTTGAGATTTTTGTTTTTTTCCCCCCTAATAGCATATGTGGTTTATATGGATTTGTTTGGTTGCTTTTCATCTGTATTGTTGGGGTCATCAACAGTTATTGGACAATTTTTTTTTTTTTTTTACTGTAGGGTAGATGTAGATTTTCTTTTTACCTTCACAGATTTGAAGAACTCCAGGCCACTTTTAATTAATTTCTAATTATTTGGGTTCCTGTATTTGTGGGTGTAATAAATTTTGATCACTACTTCCTGAACTGATTTACTATGACTCCACACAAAAGAATTTATTTTTGTTTTCTTGGGTTTTTTGTGTCTGGCTTACCTTCTTCATGTTTACCTCATCAGTACAGTATGGTACTGGCACAAAAACAGAAATATAGACCAATGAAACAAGATAGAAAGCCCAGAAATAAACCCAGCACCTATGGGTACCTTATTTTTGACAAAGGAGGCAAGAATATACAATGGAAAAAAAAAAATCCTCTTCAATAAATGGTGCTAGGAAAACTGGACAGCTACATGTAAAAGAATGAAATTAGAACACTTCCTAACACCATACACAAAGATAAACTCAAAATGTAAGACCTAAATGTAAGACCAGAAACTATGAAACTCTTAGAGGAGACCCCACTTTTATGGGGGATCTCATTCTTTGATATATGATGTGTCCTGCTCATTGATTAAGTCTGTTTTCTCAGTGCACACTCAAAATTCCTATCCCCAGTTGTCAGCTCCTTGACACCTTAGTGTTAGTTTCTGCTTTTTCATCTCTATGGTCCCAATTTATTTTTATACTTAAAATTTTTCATTACTAATTATCTTAGATAGTATATCCATTTTACTTGTGAATAGAAATGGCCTGCTGCATCACTTTATTTTTCCATTTTACAGAAAGTTACCTTATTTACTCTGAAAATACTATGTAAGTGTAAAGCATATTAGTATATAACTTATTTTTTTCTAAATCCTCATTGGTTTTTACTTAAAGTTGCAATATAATCAGCACAAATCAATTAAATGCACATTAAAGAAATTCAAGTCTATGTCTAGAATTTTAAGCAATCAATAATAATAAATAACAGCTCTGACCTCAAAGTGATCAAGACAAATGAAAACATATGTAGCAGATAAAACATAAACATAAATCAAAGCATTTTTATCTATGCCTTTTGATCTTTACCACTTCTCAGTGTGAAAATGTTCAAATTATATGAAGAGTAAAATTTCAAAGTTAATCAGTCTTCTTTAAAGTCTATAGACTGAACTGACCCCATTTGAACATTTTTCTGTAAAATGTTATATATTTTATTGTTGGTTATCTCTCATTTAAGAATTCTTACCATATGTTTTTATTCCTCATCCTAATTCTACCCTGTGGATAAAAAAGGGAATGAGTCATTTTCATTCCAACATAAAGATTATTCAAAAATTTGAAAAAAAAAATAGCCTTATTCTAGGTATTAACTTTCCTACCCCTCTCGTCATTCCTCAGATAACATTGTTTCCAAAGTTTTACCCATCTGTTCATTTCTTCAGTTTCTTGAGTTACTTTTAAATTTTTGTATCTAAAATTAATACAGCATTCTATAGGTAGCTCAGTCTAGACAGAAAGTAATTTTTACCTCCTTTGAAGTAGACATTATTATATCAAATTACATTAAATTTGCATTTTCTCTTTCAATGACTTTTCATTTGAAAAGTCCACACATTCTCTCATACATTGATCTTAATGCTAAAATGTCTCTCTCACTTACTTTCTGTGTAGTGCTTATATTTCATCAGCTGAAAGAATGAGTGAAACATAATTTATTTCTTATAATTCTGGCTATCTTCTTTAGTATATCTTCCATGATACCCTTTTGTGTCTTCTGTAATTTTTTTGGCGGCGGGGGAGCTACACAGTGCAGCATGCAGAATCTTACTTCCCTGACCAGGAATCAAACCTTGCCTCTGTTTTGGGAGTGTGACAAGGGAAGTCCCTTCCATAATATTTTTAATTGAACTTTAATTTGCCAGCTACTTTTACCTACTCTTAGCTTTTATTATTTAAATTATCTAAAAATACTTAAAATAATTATTTCAGTTGTTTTCTTTGGGACACTGAAATTGATTTTATAAGGATAATAATAAATGAAATGATATCATTACATTTATAATTCTATATTATTGGGTGAAAATTATGTCTAGAAGCTAATTTTATCACCTCCTGATCTGCTCTTGCACTTAATTCACTTTATTATTATTAATATTATTATTTTCCCTACCAATACTAATTGTATTATTTTTATCAGGAAATATCTATAATTTTAGCATGTTGCAGAAAGTTGTTATTTTGTTACATATTGTCTTTACACATTTTCCTCATTTAGCATATGTCAAACAAATTACTGTTGACGTTTTTCTCAGTAATAGATTAGAAGTGGCATATTTGGGGACTACATATATATTAACATATGGATTTTTAAAATTTTACATTATCTCATGCTCTTTTAAGTGTCAGTTCTATAAATGCTTGATAAGCACATATGTGAAAAACACTCAAAATATGTATCTTTTGTCCATATACCTATAATAACCTAAATTTATAATTTTTTTCCTTCTTAAAATTTCTGGAGCAAGTATGAGAATTGTAATTAGAACAAAAACTATTTTTCTCAAATACTTTACATTTCCATATAAAATGTTGTCTGAAAGGCTTCTTAAGTGAACAATGCAAAGAAATAGAGGGAAACAATAGAATGAGAAAGACTAGAGATCTCTTCAAGAAAATTAGAGATACCAAGGAAACAGATCACACAAAGATGGGCAAAATAAAGGACAGAAACAGTATGGATGCAATGGAAGCAGAAGAGATTAAAAAGAGCTGGCAAGAAGACACAGCAGAACTGTACAGAAAAGGTCTTAATGACCCAGATAACCATGATGGTATGTTTACCAACCTAGAACCAGACATCCTGGAGTATGAAATCAAGAGGGCCTAGGGAAACATTGACATGAACAAATCTAGTGAATGGGATAGAATTCCAGTTGAGCTATTTCAAATTCTGAAAGATAATGCTTTAAAGTGCTGCACTCAATATATTAGAAAATTTGGGAAACTCAGAAGTGGTCACAGAACTGGGAAAGGTCAGTTTTTATTCCAATCCCAAAGAAGGACAATGCCAAAGAATGTTCAAACTACAGCACAATTGTGGTCATTTCACATGACAGCAAGGTAATTCTCAAAATCCTTCAAGCTAGGCCTCAACAGTATGTGAACCAAGAATTTCCAGATGTACAAGCTGGATTTAGAAAAGGCAGAGGAACAAGAGATCAAATTGCCAACATCTGTTGGATCATAGAAAAAGCAAGAGAACGCTAGGAAAAAGTATCTACTTCTGTTTTATTGACTACACTGAAGCTTTGACTGTCTGGATCACAACAAACTGTGGAAAAAAGTCTTAAAAACCACATCACCTGCCTCCTGAGAAATCTGTATGCAGGTGAAGAAGAAAAAATGAGAACTGGACATGGAACAATGGGCTGGTTCAGAATTGGAAAAGGAGTATGACAAGACTGTAAATTGTTATACCCTGCTTATTTAACTTATATTCAGGGTACATCCTCCAAAATGTCATGCTGGATGAATCACAAGCCAGAATCAAGATTGCTGAGAGAAATATCAATAACCTCAGATATGCAGATGACACCAGTCTGATGACAGAAAGTGAAGGCAAACTTAAAGAGCCTCTTGATGAAGGTCAAAGAGGAGAGCGAAAAAGCTGGCTTAAAATTCAATGTTCAAAAAACTAAGATCATGGCATTCAGTCCCATCACTTCATGGCCAATAGATGGGGAAAAAGTGGAAGCGGTGACAGATTTTATTCTGTCTTTATTCTTTATTCAAAATCACTGCAGTCAGTGACTGCAGCCATGAAATTAAAAGACACTTGCTCCTTGGAAGAAAACCTATGGCAAATCTAGACAGCATATTAAAAAGCAGACATTACTTTGCCAAAAAAGGTCTAGTCAAAGCTACTGTTTATCCAGTAGCCATGTACAAATGTGAGAGTTGGACCATATGGAAGTCTTAGCACCAAAGAATTGATGCTTCTGAACTGTGGTGCTGGAGAAGACTCCTGAGAGTCCTTTGGATAGCAAGGAGATCAAACCAGCCAATCCTAAAATAAATCAACTCTGAATACTCATTGGAAGGACTGATGCTGTAACTGAAGCTCCAATACTTTGGCCACCTGATGTGAAGCACCAACTAACAGGAAAAGATCCCTGATATTGGCAAACACTGAGGGTAGGAGGAGAAAGGGGCAATAAAGGTTGAGATGGTTGGATGGCATCATTGACTCAATGGACATGAGTTTGAGCAAACTCCGGTAGATAGTGAAGGACAAAGAAGCCTGGTATAGTGCAGTCGATGGGGTCGCAAACAGTCAGACATGACTGAGAGACTGAACAACAACATATATGCTTTTCTAAAGCATGTTAAACATAAAAAATTAAACCACAACTGAGATATGTTTACATTTCTTGATGTGATTTTTTTACAAATCTTGTACTGTGGAGTCATACTTTTCCCATAAGCTAGGATTTGATCTTCACTGCATTTGTCTAGTTTCTATGCACTGAAAGCAAAGAATACCAATACAACAAAAAGAAGGAACAGGAGACATAGTTTTAGTTTCTGTACATATTTAGAATGCATTGCTGGATAAACAGAATGATTCTAAGACTGCAAACACATGTTTTTTAAAGAGGAACAGCTAAAGTGAAATATAAAATAGCATGCTGGAAATTGACATTGTAAGTGAAGGGCGCTGTTGAGCTTTCCCTTATTGAAATTAAACTACTATTATACCCAAACATTACATTTTTTAGGTCTTCTTTGTAATCATTTTACCATTTTAATCAGTCTCCTCATTGTTTCCACTTCTGGACTTGGTCCATTTCTTCTTTCAATCTAATGTTATCCTAGAGTAATGTAATTGATGTTTCACCCATATACTGATGAATCTTCCTAGATGTTTAAATCCTTGAGAGCAAGAATGATTTCCTGTTAGTCTTTTCATCCCTCTTTCTTTAACTAAAATATACTACTTGCTCAGTAATATCCATTAAATTAAGCTAAAATGAATTGAAATGTAACTCAGAGACCCTTTTCTCTCCCTCTGCCTCAGACATATATTCAATTGTATGACATACACTTCTATATAAATATTCAACAGATATTTCAATCTAAACTTAGACAGAGCATCAACTTCTATCCAGTTTTTAAAATCACAATTCAGGCTTGTTATGCTTGCATTTCCTCTCTCAGTTAAATTTAACATCACCTACCCAATCATCCTTCATCCTTTGCGTACTTTCTATACCTGATAAAATATCAATTTCTGGAACGTTTAATGCCTGCATCTGAAATACACTCCCCTTTCATTTATGTCTATATCTCTCATTAGTCATATCCTGACATATTTCACACACAGTTATCTCTAAATGGTATCCCAGCCTCTATTCCTAAATTGTCTTAAAGTTCCACAGCACAGGACCATCAGATCTTAAGTCTGCCTTACTGCATTGTACCTGTTTTAACAAAACTTTAAATGACTAAAGGAAATAATTAGGATAAGGTGAATTTACTCAGCTCACTGTTACCTGTTTAGTAAGATGCTAAGAATGTTGGATCAAGGATAAGGCTACCTGGGTTTTCAATCTGTCTCTTCTGCCATTAGCTTTGTGATGCTCTGCAAGTTACATGACAATTCTAAGTTTTGGCTTTCCCATCTGTAAAATTGGTATAATGATAGGATCACCTCCATAGAGTTGTTCTGAAGATTTAAATAATAACCCATATAAAGTGTTTAGGGGCTTCCCAGGTGGCACCAGTGGTAAAGAGCCTGGCTACCAATGCAGGAGATATAAGGGACATGGGTTTGGTCGCTGGGTTGGGAAGATTGCCTGGAGAAGGAAATGGCAACCTACTCCAGTATTCTTGCTTGGAGAATCCATGGACAGAGGAGCCTGGTGCGCTACAGTCCATAGTGCCGTGAAGAGTCATACATGACTGAAGCAACTTAGCGCACACACAAAGTGTTTAGGAGAATTTCAATGGCAAGCAGGCACTGAAATAATAAGAAAGCACTTGAATAAATTTTAGCTCTTATGATAGTCAGTCTTTGATAAGGTAGCCCTCTGGCCTTTCTAACATTTACTTATCTTTAAAGGCTCAAATATATATTAATTTCACAAAGACTAAAAACATGTGTATTCTATTATAATAACTATAACATACATACCATTATATAAACAATAATATCTTTAAAAAGCTCTTCATACTATTGGAGGAACAGAGATTAAGTCTATCTAATCTCCGTGTTTCTCACACCTAGTTTGTCACACAAAAGTGCCTAGTAAATTGAGGCTTTTTTATTAATTGCTTCCTATTCAGAACTAAAATGATTCTATATGTCCCAGTCCTCAACAGGTTGAAGGTAAAAAATCCTTGAAATAATCATTAATTTTTGAAGTTTCAGTCTCATTCATTCTTCAAAACTTCTAGCCTCTTTCAAGTCATTATGAAATAGAAGAAATTGATATTATCTTTTCATTTGAAAAAAAAAATGTTCTTTCAGATATTTTATATTGACCAATTTCTTCTATCCATCTATATCCTTATCTGTCAGCATTTTCAGTCGCTACAATTACCCAAAGCAACATCTATTTTGGTGAAACCACTATTACTGCTGATAAATTATGGAATTCACAGTGAGTTTTTAAGGCTTGATATGGAGAGTACTGATAATCCCCCCACCCCCCCAAATGATAACACTTGATTTCTTGCCTTGTCAATTATTTAACATGAATATGAGCTGACTGATATTCTTGCTACCTTTGACATGTGGCTATAGTTACCTGTAGACTAGTATCAAAAGAGTTGATGCAGATATTAAAGTTTTCATGTCCAGTTTTTATTGAAGTTATTACTGGTGCTATTGCTTATGCTTTGAATTCATGATGCCTTGGAAATTCTAGAAAATTTCCTTCCACTACTTTGTGTATGAGTGTGGGTGTGTGTAATTGCAACCCACATGCCATTTTACCATGTTATGAATCATTGGGAATGTGCAGAAAATAAATAAATGAGAATAGGCATGTAGCAATGATGCAAACAGATTTATGAGTGAATACTAAGTCACTTCAGTCACTTCTGACCCTTTGCAGTCCAATGGACTGTAGCCCACCAAGCTCCTCTGTTCATGGGATTCTCCAAGCGAGAATACTGGAGTGGGTTACCATGCCCTCCCGCAGCGGATCTTCCCAACCCAAGGACTGAATCCACATCTCTTATGTCTCCTACATTGGCAGGTAGGTTCATTACCACTAGCACCAACTGAGAAGCCCAAACATATTTATCACTTTCCATAAAACCTGGTCTGTGTTCCCTGAGCCAAACTGAAGTCTTTTACTTTATGTCTCCACAGGTCTTTATACAAGCACGGCATTATTGTCAAACACCCATTTCACTCAGGTGTGTATTGATTGTGCCTCAGGATGAATAAAACTTTTGTTTAGATCATAGACATTAATTATTAATAGAGCACAGTTAATAAAAACTATCCTACATGTATTCCAAGCTCAATATTTACCCAGAAATAAATTATTAAGAAATTAATGATATGGTTACTGCACAAATTCTAAAAACAAATGACGGCTTTTGTCAGTTTGTGAGACACGAAAAAGTAAAGATTAATATCTGTGTAGAATTCACTTGTATTTTGGAAGAAAACAAATGTGTACGATGTAGAATTAACAATTTAACATTATCTATGATAAGAATTAAAAAATGAAAGCAGTAAATGATGTAGAACCTGAGAAGGGGAAAATTGCTGAAGACCATATCTAAGTAATAATAGACAGCATAATATGTTGCATTCATAAATCTAGGAAAAAATATAATGCAGTTATCTAGAGCCTATAAACTATTGTGATTTTATTCTGAGAAGACCAATGTATTGTCAAAAATGATCCCAATTACTATAAATCAGAAACATTCATACTTGAATAGAAGATAGAAATATCTGTACTTTTGAAGAAATATATATATATATTCTAGTTAGCAGTCATATCATAATGAGTTAAATTCACAAATTGTTTTGGGGTTTAGCAGTTTTCAGACACATTCAAATACACTTTAATAGGAAGTGTTTTCAACTCATTCCAACTCTAAGTTTTTCATTTGCAAATAAATTTGAGTCTTTTCAGCCTTGACTTAAATTTTAGATAAAATAGCTTTGTGCAACATAGAATAAAGGGCTTTTAAGAAGTTTAGAATATTTACAGATAGAAAACATCTCATGCAAAGCATTGTGATAAGTATAAAGAATTCAGTACCATATGGATTAATTTTCCTTTAAAATAAAAATTGAATGTGGAACTTTGAGACAAATTACTTAGAAGAATACAAGTAGATCACAAAATATTAAAAAGTATTTTGAAATATTATCTTATCTGTTGCTTTTAAAGACTTAAATGGGTCATCTAAACATGTACTTTGTTTTAATATCTATTAGTCATAAAATACAATGTCTTGTTATAGTATAGATAATATATTTCTTAAATTATTGCAATTGATTATGCAAATTTTTATTGCCTGAAATTTACATAAACATTTGCCTCAAGACTTTTTTTATATTCCAAATATCTAAATAAAAATACTCAGTGAAAACAAAATAGATTAAACACAGAAAGCAGTGTGCTAAGATGGTTTACTTCGGGTTAATAAGGCATAGTGGCAGACCTTTCTGCTTTCTTCTGTCGACTCTTTCTTCTTATATCCTCCCGTCACCTCCAAACCACATCTCGCCAATCTATGTTGAATGTACTCATATATCTTTAAATTTTTTAATTTAATATCAAATATTTAATAATAAAATTTAATTTAATATAAAATTAATAGTATAATTTAATATTTAAATTAATGATATAATTTAATAATATGATTTAATGATCATATACATTTAATATATTTGACTGTGTGGATCACAATAAACTGTGGAAAATTCTGAAAGAGATGGGAATACCAGACTACCTGACATGCGTTTTGAGGAATCTGTATGCAGGTCAGGAAGCAACAGTTAGAACTGGACATGGATCAACAGACTGGGTCCAAATCAAGAAAGGAGTACATCAAGGCTGTATATTGTCACCCTACCTATTTAACTTATATGCAGAGTACATCATGAGAAATGCTGGGCTGGATGAAGCCCAAGCTGTAATCAAGATTGCTGGGAGAAATATCAATAAGCTCAGATATGCAGATGACACCACCCTTATAGCAGAAAGTGAAGAAAAACTAAAGAGCTCTCTTGATGAAAGTGAAAGAGGAGAGTGAAAATTTTGGCTTAAAGCTCAACATTCAGAAAACTAAGATCATGGCATCCAGTCCCATCATATCATGTCAAATAGATGGAGAAACAGTGGAACAGTGTCAGACTTTTATTTTTTGGGGCTCCAAAATCACTGGAGATGGTGATTGCAGCCATGAAATTAAAAGACGCTTACTCCTTGGAAGGAAAGTTATGACCAACCTAGATAGCATATTAAAAAGCAGAGACATTACTTTGCCAAAAAAGGTCTGTCTAGTCAAGGCTATGGTTTTTCCAGTAGTCACATATGGATGTTAGAGTTAGACTATAAAGAAAGCTGAGCGCCGAAGAATTCATGCTTTTGAACTGTGGTGTTGGAGAAGACTCTTGAGAGTCCCTTGGGCTGCAAGGAGATCCAACCAGTCCATCCTAAAGGAAATCATTCCTGGGTGTTCATTGGAAGGACTGATGTTGAAGCTGAAACCCCAATACTTTGGCCACCTGATGTGAAGAGCTGACTCATCTGAAAAGACCCTGATGCTGGGAGGGATTGGGGGCAGTAGGAGAAGTAGACGACAGAGGATGAGATGGTTGGATGGCATCACCAACTCAATGGAAATGGGTTTGTGTAGACTCCAGGAGTTGGTGATGCACAGGGAGGCCTGGCGTGCTGCAGTTCACAGGGTCGCAAAGAGTCGGACACGACTGAGCGACTGAACTGAATATACATATATATAGACACCCCTATTTGTTTTGTTTCTCTAGAGAACTTTGACTAATAAAATTTATCTGAGCTTCCTACTGGTAAGACATACATTGAAAGAACACTCAATGGGCATAGTTTTCAGTTTCCACAACTGGTCAAGGATAGTTATGGAAAAGAAATGAATATCCTATAGGGCAGAGTAATGGAAAAGAAATGAATATCCTATAGGGCAGAGTCATAAGTCATTTTGTCCAATGAAGTGGAGAATTAATCCCAGGGAGCAGAAGCAGGGTCTAATTGGGAGTCTCATCCTATCTCTGGTGTAGGATACATGCAACAATTGCCTGGTGGCATTGAAAAATTGCTATTGAGCAATATTGCTATGTACTTATAATTCTCCCATGTTTCATACTAGACAGTTTATTACAGTTGTTCACTACTGTTAGGTGTTGAAGAGGACATCTTGTCCTTTTAGTTTGCAGACCCCAAAATCAAGAGGAGTCATACCCTGAGCTGCTATAGATCACACTAGACTGTGACACAGATGAACAAGATCACTAGGATTTCTGAAATAAGGCTAAGAATATTTGACAGTGTGGGAGGGGCATGGATAATTTCTGCTGAGTTCTGACTATGATACTGTAATATCCCTAATTCCTACAATCATAGCGTTTGCTTTATAAATGTGTAGTGCTCTCCATTTTGACTCTGGCCAGATATTACAACTTATTTGGGCAATGGAAAATGGGTCAAATGTATTCTAAGCACAAACTTTTAAAAAGGGCTTACACTTCTGTGCTTGTGCAATTACTCTCTGCCACTTTTATGATACTGTTCATAGGGTTCTCAAGGCACGAATGCTGAAGTGGTTTGCCATTCCCTTCTCCAGTGGATTATGTTTTATCTGAACTCTTCACCATGACCCATCCATCCTGAGTGGCACTACAAGGCATGACTCATTGTTTCACTGGATTAGGTTTGCTCCTTGGAAGAAAAGCAATGACAAAACTAAGCAGCATATTAAAAAACAGAAACATCACTTTGCCGACAAAGGTCTGTATAGTCAAAGCTATGGTTTTTCCTGTAGTCATGTATGGATATGAGAGCTGGACAATAAAAAAGGCTTTGAACCAAAGAATTGATGCCTTCGAAGTGTGGTGCTGGAGAAGACTCCTGAGAGTCCCTTGGACAGCAAGAAGATCAAACTAGTCAATCCTAGAGGAAATCAATCCTGAATATTCATTGGAAGGACTGATGTTGAAGCTAAAGCTCCAATACTTTGGCCACTTGATGCAAAGAGCTGACTCATTGGAAAAGAACCTGATGCTGGGAAAGATTGAAGGCAGGAGAAGGGGACGACAGAGGATGAGATGGTTGGGTGGCATCACGGACTCAGTGGACGTGAGTTTAGCAAACTCTGGGAGATGGTGATGGACAGGGAGTTCTGCAGTCCCTGGGGTTGCAAAGAGTTGGACACGACTGAACTATTGGAAAACAACAAAGTTGTTATGATATGGGTTTTCTCAGGATATCGTCATGGCCCCAGGAAGGAGGAAGATAATAAAACTGAGTTTCCCTGATGCTCTGAGTCACCACCATCTTAGATTAATTTTCAGCCAGCTAGTGTCTATTGTTAATCAAATCCATCCAAGTTTAGCAGATCCATATAGCTTATCTCTCTAGATGTGCTTCCCATAAAAAAACTGAGGTTTTGACACTGTTTGTTGAGTCCTCATCATATATTTCTGTACAGAACAACCTCACTTTTATATCAAATCATACTGAATTATTGGAAAAATAGTAACTTTGCCATTATTCTAACTGCATATAAGTAATTCATTTCTGAACTGTTGTTCTATTTCAGTTTAATTACCTTCATCTTATATTGACTTGAAAAAATATCCAATATTTTAAATGACTGTTAGTTTTTAGGTAGTATATTTCTTACCATTTAAGAATAGAAAGTATTGAATTCCAAATAGAAAAAAAAGTTACCCAAGCATGAAATGATTTAACAAAATATTTATATAGCCATAGATATTTTTGTTTCTTAGAAAAGGTCATTTGACTATAAATATGGCTTTTTGAAAAGTGTGACTGTGGTGAAGCAAATCAATTTCAAACTATATATCACATAGTAATAAGTCCATGCTTATCCTCATTCTTATTATGGGTTAATTCAGTCATGTCTGTGTAATTATTACCTCTGCATATGACCTTCTTATCTTTCCAGGCAATTAGCTTTTTTCTGTGTACTCATGCATGAGATATGGATCTTTAAAAAATTTTTAAGATTCAAGTGCATGTTATTTCTTGTGAAATTCTATAGGCTATGTTTAGGTTACGTTTCTTTGCATTTAATTAATGAGTATTGTTATGACTTTTTATTTTGCCTTTCAGAGAACGGACTCACGACATATTTCTTTCATACTTTCTGTAGACCACACCCCATTCTAATGATATTTCTGATGAAGAATAATCTCTGCTGTCATAGTCTTACTTTTTCTGCTTCTTTTTAACCATTAGTATTGCTTCATGGAAAGCCTTGAGGTTCCTTTCTTTCTGTACCAACTTGTACCCACACATACTACCCAACTGATGAAGACCAAGGAATAACTCTCCTGCCATCAGGAATGCCCTGTGAAAATAGAGATCAGACAGTTCATAAGATGTCTGGGACTTAAAGAGAGCCATTTCAAGATCTGAATGGTTTGAATGGCTCTTTAAGCCATTTCAAGAATTCCCTTTGTAAATGCTATCCCCAAAATAGAATGTTTAGTTTTTGCAACTTACCACTCAAGTAGTACGAAGGGGCACACGTGTCTCCCACAGATACCACACATTTTTATCCACAAGTTTCTCAATTATTAGAATAGGAGGCATATTTTCTAGCCTCAGTTTTGCATCCTAGTTGTCAGTTTTGGAGCAATGAGAAAATGCTCTTATGTAAGAAGCTGAAATTTCAAACAATTTTTATTGTAAATATAAGATCGATGCTGATATTGGGGTTTTATTTGTGTTTTAATACAATCTAAGAGATCCAACTTCTGTTACTAATTGCCACAAATTTAGTGGTTTACAGCCTAAATTGAATATCTTATAATTGTGGAGGTTAGAAGTCTAACACAGGTCTCACTGGGCTAAAATCAGTGAGCAGGCAGGCCTGAATTGCTTTCTTGAGGCTCTATGGGAAAATCCATTTCTTTGCCTTTTCTAATTTTTTGAACACACTTCATTCCTTAGCTTGTTCCCATCCCCTTAATCTTCAATTGTCACATGTAATTAACAAATGACACTGCTTTCCTTCCATTGTCACATCTTCTTCTGACTGTTAATCCCTCTGACTATAGCTTCCTCAGAACATGGCTCCCTCTAATGATTCTCTGCTTAAAAACTCATGTGGTAGACTTGCCTGGTGGTGCAGTGGATGGGAATCTGCCTGCCAATGCAGGGGACATAGGTTTGATCCCTGGCCTGGGAGGATTTCACCTGCCTCAGAGCAACTAATTTCTTGCACTAAAACTACAGAGGCCGTGCTCTAGAGTCTGTAAGTTGCAAATACCAAAACACATGCACCTAGAGTCCATGCTCCACAAGAGAAGCGACTGCAATGAGAAGTCCATGCACCACAACTAGAAGGTCGACCCTGCTCTCTGCAACTAGAGAAAAGCCCTCACAAGGTAACAAAGACCCAGCACAGACATAAGTTCATTCATTAATTAAAAGATAAAACTCATGTGGTTAGGCTGGGCCTACCTGTGTAATTCAGGATAATTTTCCCATCTCAATATGAGTTTTAACCTGAATGACATCTACTTAAGTCTCTTTAACATGTAATGTAACACATTCACCATTTTAGGGAATCAAGACACTGGCCTTTTGGAGGGCCATTATTCTGCCTACCACAGACTATTAAAGAAAGTACTGGTTTTTCCACACAAATCATAGAAATACGCAACAGAACTTTAAAAGTAAACCTAGGGAAGGGAAGAACCTCTCTCAGATCTACTCCCTTGGAATTTTCAGTGAAGGTTCCTTTAAAATGTTCATTTAAAGTATTTCTGAGCTTCTGCTAATTGACAAGCATGAGTGCAGAAATATGACAATATATAAACACAGTGTTTTTAAGAAAAAACACATAAAAATTTATCACATCAACTCACTCAAAATATTTGTCCACTCTAAATTGCTACAGAAAAATTATATCATGTGGCCACAAAACACCCATATGCATGTCCCCATGCTTGACATATATGCATGGATCTTAAAGCATGAAATCAATGCCACTTGCAGAAATTCAGATTTGTCACATGTGTAGAGATGTGCGCATGTAGCAGGAGTTGTCTTTGCAGTCTGAGAGAAACTTGGGCATGCCCCTGGTTATAGATGAAATGTGTAACCAGAATATACTTCCAGACACCCACTTCAGTGAGGTTATATGCACATGGACTTCAGTTTTTCAGTGAATTATGGAGGAAGGATTGGATTCAAAGAAACCCATAGCAAGAACTCATGAGGATTATGAGGAAATGTAATAAAATCTGTTCCACTTCTGTGCTGTGTAGATCAATATTTGAACCCTGACAGAGAGAAGCCATTATGAGCAGAAGATAAAGGGTGTGAGAGACATCACAGCAGGACATACTATCTTTAGGCAACTGGCTGCATTTAAATCTTAACTTCAAAACCACAAGATACATTATACAACCCAGAGTTTGTGCCTCATTATTCTCACCTATGAATGGGATAATAACTCATCTGTAGGAAAGAAAGCTGCTAGCTCAAGTGTAACCTCAACAGAAAAATCAGCTCTTCCTTCACTCTGAAGAGAGAAGATAAATTGAAAAGGAAATTGTGTACAAACAGCCAATTAAGAATCATCTTTGGGACAAAAATATGATTAAGTGTATTTGTTTCCCACATAAATTTGGGTTGTCTCAAGGTAGCTGTAATTTGTTTGGAAAAGAATTAGAAAGAATTCAAAGCAAGGAAATGAATTGCATTTCACAAATTTTTCTAACACAGAATTCCAGTATGGTTACTGGCATAAGGTACAGTACTGATTAGAAACAAGTAAATCAGAAGCATATTATTCTTTTGAGGAAATTATAATGCCAACAATGGGCTTCTCTCATAGCTCAGTTGGTAAAGAATCCATCTGAAATGCAGGAGATCCCGGTTCGATTCCTGGGTTGGGAGGATCTCCTGGAGAAGGGATAGACTACCCATTCCAGTATTCTTGGGCTTCCCCTGTGGCTCAGCTGGTAAAGAATCCGCCTGCAATGCAGGAGACTTGGGAGACCCTTGTTGATAATTTGTTTTATACAGCAGTTTGTATCTGTTCCCTGGGTTGGGAAGATCCGCTGGAGAAGGGAAATGCTCCCTACTCCAGTATTCTGGCCTGGAGAATTCCATGGACTGTATAGTCCATGGAGTCGCAAAGAGTCGGACACGACTGAGCAAGTTTCACGTAATACCAACAAAACTAAACACTAAAACTATAACATATTTTGGCTAAACAGATTTTAAAGGTACTCTTAAGATCTCAAATGTTCATGCATAGGACGCTGTCTATGGAAATCTTACATTCCATAGAACTAGCCTTCTGCCTCCATACTCACTTTATGTGCCCTCAAAAAGACAAAGGTTGTCCCAGAAATTTAAGCAAGGACTTCAAAAGACAAGAGACCAGAGATTTTTATCCAGAGAACAGAATTAGGTTGTAATTAAGGATCTTCCCCCACCTTTCATCTCACCATTTCTCTGGCATGTAGTCTCCACACTTCATTTTCAAAATAGGGATTAATTACAATGATAGCACTTCTTCCCCACCATTGTATAGTGTATGAGCTGGGAGTAAACTGTCTTTGGTTCATATGTTCTAGCGTCCCAGCTTCATCTAACTGGGTGAAGAAATTTGATGGAAACACATTGGATCTCCACTAGGGAAAGAATGAGAATGATTTATATGCTAAAAGGATGATGAAACTGATATTTGATGAACAGAGGGGCACACTATAGTAGAGACTATTAGCACAGAAAAATATAATTTTTTCCTGGGCTAATAAGGCTCCCTGTTTCCGAGACCTTTTTCTGTGACATATTTAGAGCCAGAGGCATATGAAGAGAATCTGGCCCATTATAACCTCCTGTGTGTGTGATTCTATCACTCTTCCCCATCTACCGAATGAGTATCAATCCTCACAGCGGTATTGTGTTAAAATGGGAAGAACTTTTATCAACTTGGTTTCCTGAATGACTTGGTGGAATTGAGTCCCAATCAGGAATCCTTTATTCAGACTTCACATGCATGAGAAATCAAATTATATTGTGCTAACTAAGTCATTAATATTTGGGCCCTTATAGATCATAGAGGCTCACATTTTTTAAAAATAATCACTGCCTAATGGGCTTGTTGAGAAAATTATCTGAGCTGAATTACCTGAACTAATTTATATAAATCCTCAATAAAACTTAGCTGACACTTTTACTAAAATGTGTATGATATTTTATACCTAGGTTAATATATGCAGTGGTGCTTTGGCTTGTCAATGAAATATGAATATTTTATTATGTCATATGTAAGCTACAGTTAATAAAATAAGGGAAAACAATATTTCTATCTAGCTAAAAGTTCTTTCCTGGTGGCTCATACAGTAAAGAATCTGGGTCGGGATCAATCCCTGGGTCAGGAAGATCTTCTGGAGAAGGCATGGAAACCCACTGGGGAATCCCACGGACGGAGGAGCCTGGCAGGCTACAGTCCGTAGGGTTGCAAAGAGTCGGACATGACTGAGCAGCTAACACATGTGGTGAAAAAACTGGACTCAAGAATTGGGCAAGAATTCATTAGATATTAAATTGTGAGGTGGTCAATTTTGGAATCAATTCATTTATACTACTTCTGGCTTCTGATCATCTCTACAACACAAGAATAAAATTGAAGCTATCAATTCACAAATTAGAATTTCTTTCAATATTCTTAGCATAAATATTTTCCAAGTATATGAAAATAAGGTTGTATCTTGCAGGAGAAATTTTGTAGTATCATTTGGCTAAAAGATTCATTTGAATTTTTCCATAAAATGTTAGAACAAATATCTTAACCAACCCAAATACACTAAAATGAGTATTTTAATTAAGAATATGTGTTTACCAAACTTCTGGAATCTGTGGGAGAAGGTGAGGGTGGGATGGGTGGGAAGATTTGAGAAAATAGCATTGAAATATGTATATTACCATATGTGAAACAGATGACCAGACCAAGTTTGATGCATGAAACAGAGCACTCAAACCCGGTGTGCTGGGACAACCCAGAGGGATGGGATGGGGAGGGAGGTGGGAGGGGGGTTCGGGATTGGGGACACATGTACACCTGTGGCTGATTCATGTTAATGTATGTAAGGCAAAAACCACTACAATATTGTAAAGTAATTAGCTTCCAAATAAAGTACATAAATAATTAAAAAAGAATATGTGTTCACAAACCATGTAAATAGACAAACATGCTTGTAGAAAAATATCTTCAAATATTAAGCAATTTTATACATGTAATACTTGATGGTCCTTTAAAACACTTTAGAGGATATGTTATCGGTAACATGCTAGCATATTTAATCAAAATCAATATAGCTTAGTTATATTAATATTATGTTCCAACAAACACCCTAGAGTGAGTTTTATTGCTTAAACTGTGAAAAGGTCACACATTTATAGAATATTATCATGCTTCAAAAATAATTACATTTTCCTTGTCACTTGGGAAAATAGAGAAAAAGATAAGGTCTATAATATATGCAATTAAATTTGACCTTCTTAATGGAATATTAGTGATCTGGGATTTACTTTCAGCATTTATTAAAAAGGTATCCCTCATATGCATATTTGTGAAAATTATTCAGTTTGGGAGAAAGATCGTGACCCATTTCTTGAGTTCTAGACATCAGTTATCACATGATTTTCACATAGGCCCATGTGAATTTCCAAATGCCGAGTCATACATAATATATAGAAATGGGAATTCATTATTCTTTAGTTTCTTCTTTATGTTATTGGTCACATTTATCATCCCATTTACAACTGATTACAGCATATCTCTTTCTTGTAAAATGTCTTTTTCTTGGATGATGTATATGGGCTGGAGAGAAACCCACAGTTTGAATGAACTCTACAGCTATATTAGTGTGACTGCACTTGACCTAGTCAAAATCTTATTTCCATTTATCAAATGTATCTTAAGAAATATAAAATAACTAAAAACACTTAGTTACCCCTATCTCCAGCTACAACTCCAGAGAAAATCAGTCTACTAGAAATGATCCTTGAGAAAAATGCAATGGTGAGTATTGATCTGCAGAATTAGAAGGCCTCTCAAATGTATAAATGTTCACTCAGTCCTACTTCCAATTTTGTTACTACCAGGAACTCCAATAGTGTGTCACTTAAAAACAATATCAAAGAAAATAGATAAAGAGGACCTTTATTCTGTACTTCTATTTCCACTGTGCATTGAAGCCAATGTGTCAATAATGTTACCTGTGCTAGTTGTTTGTTGTTTAGTCGCTAAGTCATTTTTGAGGCTTTGTGACCCCATGAACTGTAGCTCATCAGTCTCCTCTGTCCATGGATTTCCCAGGCAAGAATACTGGAGTGTGTTGCCTTTTCCATATCTAGGGGATCTTCCTGACCCAGGGATCATGCTAGAAAGAAGTTAAAACAATTGATGAAAATAACTACCTTAACTATATGAAAACAGAGGTATTGCTATATGAATTTTCTCGCTGAAATTGACAATTTTGATATTGGCACATTTATCCTGGGAAGCCAAAGGATTACTACATACAATGAATTGAGAGTATAGTATCTACTTTAAGCTTTCAGAATTGCACTTTAACACTACTGTGCAAAATTTTATAACTACTTCCATGAAGAATTTGATATGGCAAAAATCAGCTGAAGAAACAATGACATGTTTCAGGAGAAACTAAACTCAAAGGCTGCATAAAAATTAAATTTTGTTTCATTGTGAGCATGGTGTAAGGAGCTGTAAGCTGTCAGACTGTGGAGGGTGTATTTTAGATAGCATAATTTTACAGGAGAGCATATTCAGAGGGCTCGTGTCAGCTGGTATTAAAATTATTTGATAGAAAATGATCTGTAGGAGTGGAAGTGAATAGAGTTGTATCTGATTTCTTTCAGAAGACTAGAACTTTGTGGTTTATGTTTGGCATTACACCTCCATACCACATGATACTCTGAACATCTCCATATCTTTTCCATCCCTGAGAAGGCAAAGATGGAAACAGTAGGAACTACTTGCTATAGAGTTATATTAATTTCCTTATTCAGTTAGAGAGCTCTCAGGTTTTTGTTTGATCAATGGCAAAGATATATTTCTTTGTAGCTTGTTGTGGCCAAATTCTCGCACCAGTGTACAGCTTGTCATTTCTAAAAAGGAAGAAGCACCTACAAATCTACTTCTACATCTCTTTGCTTTTGCTGGGCAACTGATAATGGCAGCAGCCACCGTGGACCTGGATGAAATATATATATATATATATACAGTAGAAGAGTGCTCTACTAGCTCTGATCATCTTTATTTGAACCATTCCTTTACAGAGAAATAAACTTCTGTTTTTATATGCAAAAGATTTGTGTGTGTGCGCTTCCACTGACTATCAAGAAATGGCTATAGGTTGAATTTGGAACTTGGAAAAGCTATCAGAACTTTGTGACAAGCTATATCCATGTCAAAGGGCAGACTGCCTCAGGACATTATTTGAATGAATGGGAAATATGCAACTGGTGTTTTTTCCAACAGTGCCTGCTTTCCACAACCCCCTTATAAAAGCATCATGGCTTCTAGCCATGTCAAAGTTAAAGCCTCCTTGAGAGACCAATTATAAGCACTTGAGAAAATGCACAAAAAAATTATTTGAAGGCTTCAGAGTACAACCTAGACAGACTAAACTTGAATGACCATTACCTTCGAGAAAAGGATGGCACTTAGCCATGACTCACATATTTCTTGCTGCTGTTTCACTCAGGGCATTCAAGGATTAACCGTGCAGTGAATAGAAATTGAATTAGAGCGTCTCATTAGGATGAGGAAGCAAAGAAGCCACTCAGGGTTGCCAGAGTTCCAATTTTGAAAGGATTGAATAAAACAACCAACAAATTAGTCTGATATTTTGCATTTCACTTGCTATTGAACATCTTAGTGTATGACACTAAACTGTTTTCAGTCAAAATAAACTAAAAACCAGATGTATATGCTATAAAAAGATACATTTAATTATGAAAAAACATTAAATTTAAATAAAACTATAAAATTCCTAAATTTTAATGAAACTAATAGCATAACTTCAAAATGTATAATAAAGAAACTGATTAAAGTTGAAATTTTAAAATATTGAACCATAAAGATTATCAACACAATTCCTTCATAACATAGAAAAATCTGACAAATTCAAAATAGATATTTGAATAACAAGATTAGCAAATATGATAAAATTCACGTTTAGAACCATAACTCCCACCAATGAAATTAAGTTTAAGAAAATATGAAAACTTTTAATATTTATCAATTCTGGGCAAATATATATTTATGTCAAAGACCAAAGGTATACTGAGACTATTAACCCCAGTGAAAACAATCTAAAATTCAATACAAAAAGAATAATAAAACAATGTCATTAAGCAAAACAATTCTAAGTATTTTATGTACCATATTTCAGTGAAGAAATCACAAAATATCTTGAATCAATAATGCTAATAGGGTGTATATACAGTACTTATAGAAATAGTTTGAATCAAATAATAATACAAATAAAATGTATCATAACTTGTGGCACAGAATCTGTGTTCAGTGGGAAGTTTATAGCCTTAAACACATAAAAGAAAGTCCATAATTGAAGCATTTAACTAACACATTGCATTGAGTTGAATGTTAGATTTCAGAAAGTTATGTCAGTATCCTAATTCCCAGAACATGGGAATGTTTACCTTATTTAGTAAAAGGGTCTTTGCAGATGTCATTAGTAGATATTCCCTTAGGTATTTCCTTGGGCCCTTAATCCAGGGACAAGTCCAGAGGAAGATTTGACAGACTGAAGAGAAGACAATGTGACCACAGATGAAAGGGTTGGAGGGATACATCCCTAATCAGGAAATTCCTAGAGAAATCATAACCTGGAAAAGGCAGTCTAGAATTTCCTTAAGAGTCATTGGAAGTAATTCAGCCCTGCCAACATCTTGATTTTGGATTTCTGTCATCCAGACCTATGAAAGAACAAATGAATGTGGTTTGAAACCACCATATTTGTTACAGTAGCTGTAGGAAACTAATACACTACACAGAGCTAGAAAAAGCAGAGCAACAAAATTCCAAGGGAAGCAGAGGAAATTATGATAAACATGAAATAAGAAAACAATATTAATAAAAACCAAATTCATTTAAAAAGAAACATTACCATATATCTTAATGTTATAAAAAATAAGTAGTAAGAAAATTTTAGTTTACATATTAAAGTAATTTTATGGAAAAACAATGTAATTGACAGAATAACTAGAATATCTAAATAATCCACAACTATTAATTAACTTGAATTTATAATTTTGTATTTTCTTAAAAAGAAAACTCCAGTCTCAGATGAGCTTCACTTGGGGATTCTTTCAGACATTTAAAGAGAAAACACCTGCTCTATACAAATTCATCTGAAGATTAAAAACAAATATTCTTCCCATCTCATTTTGCCAAGTCAGCAGAACATGGACTTAGAAACAAGAATAAATTATTGACTACAAATACAAATAGATATTCATGCAAAAAAAAAATCCAGTTAATATTCAAAACACCTAATGTGTGTTTGATTTCATCACCTATCTTATTGCTTTAGATCTATATGGTTATTGATATTTTCATATTTTCTTGAACAAACTCCACTACTTAAAATTTCATTGTGATGAAATGATATTATTATTGCATCTTCTTCAAGGGTACTTTAAAATTATCAAAATAATTATATCACTATTTAAAAATAGTTTCACTTTCAGATACTTAATTCTCAATTTGATCCTTTAGAATTTTTATTATTTGTTCTTGATCACTCTCTTTTCATTTATCAGCTACACATTCAATACCTACAACCTGACAATTAACTTACTACACTGAAAATATTCAGTTCAGTTCAGTTAAGCTGCTCAGCCATGTCTGATTCTTTGCGACCCCATGGGCTGCAGCCTGCCAGGCCTCCCTGTCCATCACCAACTCCTGGAGTTTACTCAAACTCATGCCCATTGAGTTAGTGATACCATTCAACCTTCTCATCCTCTATTGTCCCCTTTTCCTCCCACCTTTAATCTTTTCCAGCATCAGAGTCTTTTCAGATGAGTCAGTTTTTCACATCAAGTGGCCAAAGTACTGGAGTTTCAGCTTCAACATCAGTCCTTCCAATGAACACCCAGGACTGGTTTTCTTTAGGATGGGCTGGTTGGATCTCCTTACTGTTCAAGGGGCTCTCAAGAGTCTTCTCCAACACCACAGTTCAAAAGCATCAATTCTTCAGTGCTCAGCTTTCTTTTTGATCCAACCCTAACATCCATACATGACAACTGGAAAAAACATAGCTTTGACTAGACAGACCTTTGTTGGCAAAGTCATGTCTCTGCTTTTTAATATACTGTCTAGGTTGGCCATTTCTTCTAAGGAGCAAGTATCTTTTAATTTCATGGCTGTAGTCACCATTTGCGGTGATTTTGGAGCCCAAAAAAAGTAAAGTCTGCCACTGTTTCCACTGTTTCCCCATCTATTAGTCATGAAGTGGTGGGACCAGATGCCATGATCTTAGTTTTCTGAATGCTAGGCTTTAAGCCAACTTTTTCACACTCCTCTTTCACTTTCATCAAGAGGTTCTTTAGTTCTTCACTTTCTGCCATAATGGTGGTGTCATCTGCCTACCTGAGGTTATTGGTATTTCATCTTAATTCCAGGTTGTGCTTCATCCAGTCCAGTGTTTCCCATGATGTACTCTGGATATAAGTTAAATGAGCATGGCAACAGTATACAGCCTTGACATACTCCTTTTCTTATTTGGTACCAGTCTCCTGTTCCATGTTCAGGTCTAACTGTTGCTTCCTGACCTGCATACAGACTTCTCAAGAGGTAGGTCAGGTAGTCTGGTATTCCCTTCTCTTTCAGAATTTTCCAAAGAGCGACCAAGAGGAGATACCCCATGTCCAAGGTCAGGAGCAGCGGCTTTGCTTCGCTATACTGGCCGTGTGGAGATACCAACGTCCAAGGTCAGAGAAACCCCAGTAAGACGGTAGGTGCTGGAGCAGCTGTGAGGAGATACCCCATGTACAAGGGCAGAGGAAAAGGCCCAGGAAGACGGTTCAGTTCAGTTCAGTTCAGTCCTCAGTCGTGTCCGACTCTTTGCGACCCCATGAATCGCAGCTCACCAGGACTCCCTGTCCATCATCAACCCTCAGAGTTCACCCGAACCTATGTCCATTGAGTTGGTGATGCCATCCAACCATCTCACCCGCTGTTGTCCCTTTCTCCTCCTGTCCTCAACCTTTCCCAGAATCAGGGTCTTTTCAAATAAGTCAAATCTTCGTATCAGGTGGCCAGTGTATTGGAGTTTCAGACTCAACATCAGTCCTTCCAATGAAACCCAGGAATGATTTCCTTTAGGATGGACTGACTGGATCTCCTTGCAGTCCAAGGGATTTTCAAGAGTTTTCTCCAATACCATAGTTCAAAAGCATCAATTCTTCTGCACCCAGCTTTCTTTATAGTCCAACTCTCACATCCATATGTGACTACTGGAAAAACCATAGCATTGACTAGACAGACCATTGTTGGCAAAGTCATGTCTCTGCTTTCTAATATGCTATCTAGGTTGGTCATAACTTTCCTTCCAAGGAGTAAGCATCTTTTAAGTTCATGGCTGCAATCATTATCTGCAGTGATTTTGGAGCCCAGAAAAATAAAGTCTGTCACTGTTTCCACTGTTTCTCCATCTATTTGCCATGAAGTGATGGGACCAGATGCCATGATCTTAGTTTTCTGAATGTTGAACTTTAAGCCAACTTTTTCACTCTCCTCTTTCACTTTCATCAAGAGGCTCTTTAGTTCTTCTTCACTTTCTGCCATAAGGGAGGTGTCACCTGCATATCTGAGGTTATTGATATTTCTCCCGGCAATCTTGTTTCCATCTTGTGTTTCCTCCTGCCCAGCGTTTCTCATGATGTACTCTACATATAAGTTAAATAAGTAGGGTGACAATATACAACCTTGACGTACTCCTTTTCCTATTTGGAACCAGTCTGTTGTTCCATGTCCAGTTCTAACTGTTGTTTCCTGACCTGCATACAGGTTGCTCAAGAAGCAGGTCAGGTGGTCTGGTATGCCCATCTCTTTCAGAATTTTCCACAGTTTATTGTGATCCACACAGTCAAAGGCTTTGACATAGTCAATAAAGCATAAATAGATGTTTTTTCTGGAACTCTCTTGCTTTTTTGATGATCCAGCAGATGTTGGCAATTTGACCTCTGGTTCCTCTGCCTTTTCTAAAACCAGCTTGAACATATGGAAGTTCATGGTTCACATATTGCTGAAGCCTGGCTTGGAGAATTTTGAGCATTACTTTACTAGCATGTGAGATGAGTGCATTTGTGCAGTAGTTAGTTTTTAGCATTGTTTGGCATTGCCTTTCTTTGGAATTGGAATGAAAACTGATCTTTTCCAGTCCTGTGGCCACTGCTGAGTTTTCCAAATTTGCTGGCATATTGAGTGCAGCACTTTCACAGCATCATCTTATAGGATTTGAAATAGCTCAACTGAAATTCCATCACCTCCACTAGCTTTGTTCTTAGTGATGCTTCCTATTACCCACTTGACTTCACATTCCAGGATGTCTGGCTCTAGTTGAGTGATACCATTATTATTATCTGAGTTGTAAAGATCTTTTTTGTACAGTTCATCTGTGTATTCTTGCCACCTCTTCTTAATATCTTCTGCCTCTGTTAGGTACATACAATTTCTGTCCTTTATTGTGCCCATCTGTGCATGAAATATTCCCTTGGTATCTCTAATTTTCTTAAAGATATCTTTAGTCTTTCTCATTCTATTGTTTTCCTCAATTTCTTTGCATTGATCACTGAAGAAGGCTTCCTCATCTCTCCTTGCTATTCTTTGGAACTCTGCATTCAGATGCTTATTTTTTCCTTTTCTCCTTTGCTTTTCATTTCTCTTTTCATAGCTATTTTTAAGCCCTCCTCAGACAGCCATTTTGCCTTTTTGCATTTCTTTTTCTTGCAGATGGTCTTGATCCCTGTCTCCTGTACAATGTCAGAAACCTCCATCCATAGTTCATCAGGCACTCTGTCTATCAGATCTAGTCCCTTAAATCTATTTCCCACTTCCACTGTATAGTCATAAGTGATTTGATTTAGGTCATACCTGAATGGTCTAGTGGTTTTCCCCACTTTCTTCAATTTAAGTCTGAATTTGGCAATAAGGAGTTCATGATATGAGCCATAGTCAGCTCCCAGTCTTGTTTTTGCTGACTGTATAGAGCTTCTCCATCTTTGGCTGCAAAGAACATATCTTTGAGAATAAATCAATCTGATTTCGGTGTTGACCATTTGGTGATGTACATGTGTAGAGTCTTCTCTTGTGTTGTTGGAAGAAAGTTTTTCCTGTGACCAGTGTGTTATCTTGGCAAAACTTTAGTAGTCTTTGCCATGCTTAATTCTGCACTCCAAGGCCAAATTTGCCTGTTATTCCAGGTGTTTCTTGACTTCCTACTTTTGCATTGCAGTCCCCTATAATGAAAAGGACATCTTTTGGGGGGTTTTAGTTCTAAAAGGTCTTGTAGGTCTTCATAGAACCGTTCAACTCCAACTTCTTCAGCATTACTGGTTAGGGCATAGACTTGGATTACCTGATATTGAATGGTTTGCCTTGGAAATGAACAGAGATCATTCTGTTGTTTTTGACATTGCATCCAAGTACTGCATTTTGGACTCTTTTGTTTACTATGATGACTATTCCATTTCTTCTAAAGGATTCCTGCCCACAGTAGCATATTTGATGGTCATCTGAGTTAAATTCACCCATTCCAGTCCATCTTAGTTCACTGATTACTAGAATATCGACATTCACTCTTGCCATCTCCTGTTTGACCACTTCCAATTTGCCTTGCTTCATGGACCTAACATTCCAAGATCCTATGAAATACTGCTTTTCATTCTTTCTGGAGTTATTTCTCCCTGATCTCCAGTAGTATATCAGGCACCTACTGACCCGGGGAGTTCATCAACTAGCCAATCTGATCACACAGACCTCAGCCTTGTCTAACTCAATGAAACTAAGCCATGCCCTGTGGGGTCACCCAAAATGGACGGGTCATAATGGAGAGGTCTGACAGAATGTGGTCCACTGGAGAAGGGAATGGAAAACCACTCCAGTGTTCTTGCCTTGAGAACCCCATGAGCAGCAAGATGGTAGGAGGGGTGAATTCACATTTAGAATCAAACCCCATTCCTGCCAGACATGATCAGAGGCCTGAAACAAACCTATTACACACCAGGACCCAGGGACCCCACAGAGACTGAGACAGAACTGTGAGTGTCTCCTGTGGAGGTACCAGTTGGTGGTGGTCTGCTGCAGGGACAGGGGCTCTGAGTGCAGCAGACTTGGGTATGATATAAGCCCTCTTGGAGGATGTTGCCTTCAACTCTACTGTAGAGCTGCCAGAACTTACACAGGACTGGGAAATATACTCTTGGGGGCACAACAGAAACTTGTGCCTCAGGACCCAGGAGAAAGGAGCAGTGACGCCACAGGAGACTCTCTCAGACTTGCCTGTGGGTGTCTGGGAGTCTCTGGTGGAGGCACAGGTTGGAGGGGGCCTGCTACAGGGTTGTGGGCAGTGAGTGTAGCACTACATGCATGGGGTCTTTGGAGGGAGGTCACCGTTATCTTCATTACTTCCACCGTAGTTTGGCCCCGGGTAAATAGCAGGGAAATTCAAGAGATGGGGATACCAGACCACCTGACCTGCCTCTTGAGAAACCTGTATGCAGGTCAGGAAGCAACAGTTAGAACTGGACATGGAACAACAGACTGGTTCCAAATATGAAAAGGAGTATGTCAAGGTTGTATATTGTCACCCTGCTTATTTAACTTGTATGCAGAGTACATCACGAGAAATGCTGGGCTGGAACAAGCACAAGCTGGAATCAAGATTGCCAGGAGAAGTATCAATAACCTCAGATATGCAGATGACATCACCCTTATGGCAGAAAGTGAAGCTGAACTAAAAGCCTCTTGATGAAAGTGAAAGAGGAGAGTGAAAAGCCTAGCATTCAGAAAACTAAGATCATGGCATCTGGCCCTATCACTTTATGGGAAATAGATGGGGAAACAGTGGAAATAGTGGCAGATTTTCTTTTTCTGGGCTCCAAAATCACTGCAGATGGTGATTGAAGCCATGAACTTAAAAGATGGTTACTCCTTGGGAAGTAAGTTATGACCAACCTAGAGAGCATATTAAAAAGCAGAGACATTACTTTGCCAACAAAGGTCTGTCTAGTCAAGGCTATGGTTTTTTCCAGTGGTCATATATGGATGTGAGAGTTGGACTGTGAAGAAAGTGGAGTGCCAAAAAATTTGAACTGTGAAAAACTTTGAACTGTGGTGTTGGAGAAGACTCTTGAGAGTCCCTTGGACTGCAAGGAGATCCAGTCAGTCCATCCTAAAGGAAATCAGTTCTGGATGTTCATTGGAAAGACTGATGCTGAAGCTGAAACTCCAATACTTTGGCCACCTCATGCGAAGAGTTGACTCATTGGAAAGGAGTCCAATGCTGGGAGGGATTGGGGGCAGGAGGAGAAGGGGACGACAGAGGATGAGACGGCTGGATGGCATCACCGACTCGATGGACATGAGTTTGAGTAAACTCCGGGAGTTGGTGATGGACAGGGAGGCCTGGCGTGCTGTGATTCATGGGGTCGCAAAGACTTGGACACGACTGAACAACTGAACTAAATTGAATTGAAATAGCATGGAGGGAAACACAGCTCCACCCATAAATGGAAAATTGGATTAAAGATTTACTGAGAATGGCTCAGCCAATCAGAGCAAGACCCAGTTTCCCCCTCAGTCAGTCTGTCAGTCAGGAAGCTTCCATAAGCCTCTTTTCCTTCTCCATCAGAGGGCAGGCAGACTGAAAACCACAGTCACAGAAAACTAACCAATCTAATCACAAGGACAACATCCTTGTCTAACTCAATAAACCTATGAGCCATGCAGTGTAGGCCACCCAAGGCAGACTTGTCATGGTGGAGAGTTCTGACAAAATGTGGTCCACTGGAGAAGAGGGTGACAAACCACTTCAATATTCTTGCCTTGAGAACCCCATGAACAGGATGAAAAAGCAAAAAGATAGGACACTGAAAGGTGAGCTCCCCAGGTCGGTAGGTGTCTAATATGCTACTGAACATTTTAGTA
Organism: Cervus canadensis; assembly: GCF_019320065.1. NCBI lineage: Eukaryota > Metazoa > Chordata > Mammalia > Artiodactyla > Cervidae > Cervus > Cervus canadensis. The sequence continues at coordinate 46,529,627 of NC_057401.1, read as the reverse complement.
TCCTAGTATAGTGACTGATTCAAGTAGCAGTACATTACCTGTGGTAGTTCACAGCACATATACTGTTATTTTTGTTTATTGTAGATCATGTATGTTAGAAGCATGTATCTTAGTTATATGTAATTGGAATATGAAGTGCACTGATATAATCCAGTTAAGATGAGATCTGACACAACAGAGATTCTGGAAATAGAACTTAATGGAACACTTGAAATAGAATTTGACTTGTCTCCCTTTAAAATGGTATGAGTATGATGAATTTAAACAAACATTTTTTTTTAAGCTTTCTGAATGAGAAGGAGGGCATATTATCAACATTATGTGGACAAATGATAGATCCTGGACATTGCTATTTTCTTTTTAGCGATCCTGCATGCCCTACTTTATTGGGTAGCAGTTGTTTTGCTTGGATATGATTCACTCAGTCATAACAGTAAGAATATACCATGATTAGTCTAAGAAAAACAATACTATCTCATGTGCAATATTTATGGTTCAAGGTTATTCAAGGGACCTGATATCTTCAAACCAGAAGAAAATAAGGGTTTTATATAAAAGCTGTTTGAAAAGTTATTTTTCCTCTGCCCTTGTCTGAGTAATAAAACATATATGTCTCTGTTTGTCTATTAGTGGGTTTGTGACCTTAGATTGAAACTCAGATACAGATAAGGGTAGAGAAAAGAGATTCAGAGTTTTTGTTGGTAGCCTGTCAGGTAGGCATAGGACATCCATCTGGTTGACCTCAGCCACCTGAACTCCAACCCCCCACAGGTCAAATTGACATAGAGTGGCCCTGAATCCCAGGCAAACAACAATAAGTTTTCACCATAAATTACATGTTAGGATAAGCAATATATACCCCAACATCTCAGGTTTATGAAAGCATTCCCATCAGACAGGATATTCTAAAGGTTCAGGGGTTATCTACCTGGAGCAAGTCAAAAGCCAGCATTTTCTTGGGAATGTGCAGAGTTTCAGTACCCTCTGAACCCATTAGTACACAAAATTAAACTAATGCTCAGGAAATCCTAAGGTAATTCAATCATTTGAGAAATAATTTTGAGTTTTTTTCATGTTAGGTGTTAAGGATAGAGCAACGAACAAAAAGTCCCATCCCCTGATTACACAAAGCTTATGTTTTCCAAGGAAAATGGTAAATACAAAGAAATACCAAAAAATTAACAAGAAAATATCATGTTAGATGGTGATTAGTGCTATGTAAAAAAATAAATCAGTAACAACAGTAAAGGTGTGAAATAGGTTCAATTGTAATTAAACTTTTCAGGAATAGTCTCACTGTAATGGTGATAACCTTAACAAATGTGTGCAGGTGATAAGGAAGCAGGCTGTATGGATGACTGGATTAAGAGCATTCAAGTAGATAGAACAGGCTTCCCAGGTGGCTTAAGTATTAAAACAACAACAACAACAACAAAATCCACCTGCCAATGCAGAAGACGCAGGCAGGAGATGCAGGTTTGATCCTTGGGTCAAGAAGATCCCCTGGAGAAGGAAATGCAACCCACTCCAGTATCCTGGCTGGGAAAATCTCATGGACAGAAGAGTCTGGCATGCTGCAGTCCATGGAGTCAGAAAAGAGTCAGACACAACTTAGCACATGAGCACACCACACACACGCCAAGTAGACAGAATAACATACCAGTTGGAGGCCCAGTTGGAGGTGCTTCTTGTGTTGGAAGGACAGTAAGGGAGTCTTGTGGCTGAAACTCAAGATGAACGAGAAACAGGGAGAGAAAGTGGAGGAATGAGAGAGAAGTGGTGGGGTCAAATGTGTTAATGATCATATAATTTCCCCAAAGTATTATTTTCAGCAATAATTATGCATATGAACATTTATTATAAGATTATTATTGTTCTATTGTGAGTGCTAAAAAATGGTTTGAAATGATAGATTTCTAGAAAGACATAAAAGCAATTTTGATCCTGGGCAATGAGGACAAATGGCAGAGAAAATGCTTGGCCCCACGTAGCTTTTTTTTTTTAGAAGTTCTTCATCTGAAATGTCGAATCCAAGTTGTCTTATAAACACTATTTGTTTATGTGCAGTACCAATGATTGAGGATGTCATAGGTGGTCCCTTTTGTGGGATAACAGACAGATCTTGGCACCACAGAGCTACTCAAAGAGATTGTCATGGATCACTACCTTGTTAACAATGTTTCCTCTGCCCTGTTCTTTCTTGGCCACTGCCTTTTCACATGCTTTCCTTCACACAGCTGGACCCCTTTGTTGTATGTAACATATCATGTGGATGGAGCCCATTTTCTCTCCTATTGCCCATGATTGAGAACAGATGTTATATGCCTTTATAATTGTCTTTGGGAAATCTTGATACCTTTTAATGGCACTTTGTACCTTTTGCAATCAGGAGGGCTAGCTGCATGCTTAGAGGCCTGTGAAGTATAGAACTTCTTTTTATTGCACATAGTTACATTCAACCCCTGGTCCTGCTGTTCCCTATTCACTGCTTGCTGGAACAATTAGCACTAATAAAGGCTTTTCACAACAGGTATTAATGCCTTGCTGAAAAAGGTAAGGCCATTTGGCTTTTCTTGGAATGGGCAGGCATTGAGTTATGGAAGATAAAAAGTTCCTTAATGACAGAGAAATTTTTATTTTCCTTAATTTTTTTCCATTCAAAATAAGTTGATTCTTAGTCTTTAATCATATAATGAAAAAGACTGAATAAAACACAGGTTGTTCTTAAATTTGAGTCATCAGATTCAACATATATCTTCCTGATTTATAATTCTTTTGATTAGATTGAGTAGAATAATTTGAATAAAATCACAGAGAAAGGCTTCTATATAAATACTGAATAGTTTTCACTGGAGAATTATGGATAAACTTACTAAGATGAATTATGAGGAATTTAATTATAAATAATAAACTCAATTTCACTGAATATGTTCTATTCAGATAGAGAATATACTTTGAATTAATGCAAATGGTCTTATTTTCTTTTTTCTACTTTCCCAAAGTAAAGCAAAGTCTGACTAGGGTGAAACTCAGAGTTTGTAAAACTCTATGCTTTCATTTAGTTTCCAGTATTAATATTGGTAATGATAAGTTTCTATATAAGTTTTAGCATGTGTTAGATATTGACCAAGGACTTTACAGCTGTTTCCCTTACTCCTTGCAGTAACACAAAGCAGCAGTGGAGTTGGGTTCTGGACCCACTTCCCTTAACCTCTAATCTATTTGATTTCTCCAAATCTTCCTTTGTCCATATCCTGGTTAGTACTCAAATGTTATGCCTAATATTACTTAAAATAACCATGTATCCTGAAGTTTCATTGTACTCTGAAATAATACAAATATATATATATATATAGTATATACACATACACACACATATGTATTTACATCAACTAGTTGTTTTCTCTAATTTCCTAACTAGACTTGAAATTATAATTTAATCCAAAATAGTTCCGGCTCATATAATTCTCTTTAGCACAGAAGGGCCTGGTCAATTTGGTATTTTTTTTTTTAAATGTTTGGGTTGATTCAAGAAGAATAGACATCTCAAAAATAATGAAACTTCCAGTCTATTAGCATCATATATCTGTCTAGTTTTCCCCATCATCTTAGTTTAAGCCATGGCTGTCCATTTTTTGCTGGCCCCTTAATAAATGAAAAGTGTTACTTCTTTTATGTTATCTGAATTATTTTGTATAATGCTGCCATTGTGTCTTTAATAGATGTTGAAATAAATTACTTGTAAAGAATATAGATGTAATATTTCCTTTAAATTTAAGATTTTTATTCTTGGAATATCAGATTCTCTTATAAATACATGATACTTGAGACTTTTTCTTCCTTCTTATGCCAGTGTGGTAATCTGTTTCTTTCTTGGAATTTATCCATGTCCTCTGAGCAGTAAAACTAATTCCCATAAAGTTGTACATACTTTTTTTCTTATTTTCTTTTTAATTCTTGTAGGATTTGTAGTGATGTCTCCTTTTCCACTTGTCATATTAGTAATTCTAACAATAATTAGTGAGAGTGTAAGAGGATATCTAAGCTTAAGTGAGATTGTAGTTCAGTTGATTCTTTGCTTTCAGTCTTTTCTTGATAACTCTTGCTAGGGTTTTACCAGTTTCATTAATCTTTTCAAGTAACTTGCTCTTAATTTTATGCATTTTAATTTTATTTGTCTTTTTCTTATTGGCTTCAGGTTATATTTATTCATTCCATATTTTAACTTAATTTAGATTTAATTTTAATTTAACTTTTCCTCATTTCTAAAGAAGGAAACTTTGCTAATTGATTTAAAAGATTTTTCTTACAAATGCAAATATTTAAAACCATAACAGTTCCTTTAGCATTGATGTACATACATCACACAAATTTTGATTATGTTTTTACTGTTGTTCAGACATTCAGTCGGGTCCAAATCCTTGAGATCCCATCGACTCTAGCACACCAGGTACCCTGTTCTTTACCATCTCCTGAAGCTTGCTCAAACTTAGGTCCATTGAGTTGGTGATGCCATCCAACCAGCTCATCCTCTGTTGTCCCCTTCTCTTCCTGCCTTCTATCTTTCTCAGAGTCAGTGTCTTTTCCAAAGAGCTGACTCTTCACATCAGGTGGCCAAAATATTGGAGCTTCAGTTTCAGCATCAGTCTTTCCGATGTATACTAGGGTTGATTCTATTAGGACTGACTGGTTTGACTCCTTGCAGTCCAACAGACTCTCAAGAGTCTTCTCCAGCACTGCTGTTCAAAAGTATTAATTCTTCAGTGCTCAGCCTTCTTTATGGTCGAAATCTCACATCCATACAAGACTACTGGAAAAACCATAGCTTTGACTATATGGACCTTTGTTGGCAAAGTAATGTCTCTGCTTTTTAATACACTGTCTAGGTTTGTTAAAGCTTTTCTTCCAAGGAGCAAGCATCTTTTAATTTTATGGCTGCAGTCACAGTCCACAGTGATTCTGGAGCCCAAGAAAATAGTCTTTCACTGTTTCCATTGTTTGCCAATCTATTGCTATGAAAATTATGGGACCAAATATCATGATCTTAGTTTTTTTTAATGTTTGGCTTGTTTGGCTTGAGTTTTAAGCCAACATTTTCACTCTCCACTTTCACTTTCATCAAGAGGTTCATTAGTTCTTCACTTTCTGCCACAAGGATGGTGTCATCTGCATATCTGAGGTTATTGATATTTCTCTCCCGGCAATCTTGATTCCAGTTTGAGCTTCATCCAGGTGGGCATTTTCCATGATGTACTCTGTAATATAACTTAAATAAACAGGATCATAGTATACAGTCTTGATTCCCTCCATTCCTAATTTTGAACCAGTCTGTTGTTCCATGTTTGATTCTAACTATTGCTTCTTGACCTGCATACAGGTTTCTCAGGAGACAGGTAAGGTGGTCTGGTATTCCCAACTCTAAGAATTTTCCACAGTTTATTGTGAAATGTTCTTATTTCACAGTTCTAAATAATTGTTTTCTTACTTATTTATTATTTATTCATGACTATATGAAAACTGCTTAGTTTTCAACTATTTGAAGAGTTTCCAGATACTTTTGTTGCTAATTTTAATTTCATTTTGGTCAGGGTATATATTTTCTATGATTAAAATTCTTTGAAATATATCAAGACTTCTTTCTTGGTTCACCTTTGTAAATGGTCCATGTATGCTTAAAAAAACTGTGTGTTCTCCCGCAGAGTCATTTAACATTACAGATGGGCAATGTCTATTCAAGTGTATATCGTTTACAATTTCTGTTTTCCTCACAACCTTCTAGTACTGTTTTCTGCCAGGTCTTGCAGAATTTTGCTCTTTATATGTGTAACTTAGTATTAGAACACAGGCTAAAGTAAACAGCTTTCAAGATCTGCCTACTTGTAAAACTAACTTCTCTGGTTAATTGTCCCTCAAATTCTAGAAGCCTCACTTTGGTGGAGCTGTGATGTAGTAGAGTTGTTGAACTTTTTAGAGTGTAGTTAGCCAGTGCTTATCATAATTTAAAATAGGAGTTCTAGCAATTCTGTTTCTAGAAATATACCTTAAAGCATTATATAATTGCTTATAATGAGATAAAACTAGAAACAACCTAAATGTTCAACTAGAAAGTGAAAGTCACTAAGTCTTGTCCGACTCTTTGTGACCCCGTGGACTGTATAGTCCATGGAATTTTCCAGGCCAGAATACTGGAGTGGATTGCCTGTCCCTTCCCCAGGGGATCTTCCCAACCCAGGGATCGAACTTAGGTCTCCTGCATTGCAGGAGGATTGTTTACCAGCTGAGCCACAGGCGAAGCCCGTCCAACTAGAGGGGAGTACTAAATTATGATATATTCACATGGAGGATTTTTACTCTAATGATTACCTATCACTGTATAACAAAATTATCGCAAAACTTAGTAACTTAAAACAATAAACATTTGTAATCATTATCAGACAAATTTCTTCTTTTAAGATATTTTCCTTAAAATCAACATCTGTCACAATGCTTTGGGAGATCAACAGCTTTCTCAATGAGAGAAAGAGAAGAGCTTGTTTTCCACATTCCCAAATTAACTGTTCCTTTTGAAAGTCAGTTTAGAACACTGGGTAAGCACAAAGATCCTATAACCACATTCCCTGTTTTCAAATCCTTGACATATTACTTGCTTGTGTAAAATTTTATTGATAGATAAAATACATTATATCTCTTTCCCCAGCCATCAAGTAGAAAGTTTAACAATAGTGGTCACCAGTTAGTGGTTTTTCACTATTGATTAAATGAACCAGTGGAAAATACTCAGCCCAAGGTTTAATTCAGTATATATGAACTAGTCTACAATAATTGTTTTCTAATTTCACTCTGTTGACTGTTTCTTTGTTTGTGCAAAAGATTTTTAGTCTGATGTGGTCTCACTTACCTATTTTTGCCTTTACTTCTTGTTTCACAATCAGTGTCATGAATCTTTTCACTTATGTTTTCTTATAGGAGTTCTACAGTTTTACTTCTTACAGTTAAGTCTTTATTTTGAATTAATTTCTGTTTATGATGTAAGATAGGCATCCAGTTTCATTCTGTTGCATATTAATATCCAATTTTCTTAACACAATTTGTACTTCAGAGTGTAAAGTCTCCACTGTGTATTTTTGACATCCTTTATCAAGACTAGTTGACACTGTATAGATAACTATTTTCTGGGGGTTTTATTCTGTTCCATTGGCCTACATGTCTGACTTCATGCCAATATCATGCCGTTTTAATTACTGTAACTCTATAACACATTTTGAAATCAGGAATTGTGATGCCTCCAGTTTTTGTTCTTGCTGAAGATTGCTTTAGCTATTTAGGATCTCTTGAGGTTCCATATGACTTTCAGGATTTTCTCTATGTAAAATATGCCATTGGAATTTTGATAGGGATTGCAGTGAATCTATAGATAGGTTTGGTTAGAGGAAATATTTTAACAATAAGTCTTTTGATGCATGAACATGAATGTCTTTCCATTGAGTTGTGACTTCTTTAATTTCTTTCATCAATATTAGGATTTCATTATACAAGTCTTTAACTTCCTTGGTTTAGTTTATTCCTAAGTGTTGCATTCCTTTTTGGTGATACTGCCTAATTGATTTTCATGTTGAACCATTCTTATAGCCCAGTAATAAAACCCTTTGATTATGGTTATGACTTTCTCCCTTAAAAATTCACCTGATAGTTTCATTCAGAATCATCTCCCTTTCGATTATCTTACTATCAAGTGCTTAAGGACATTTATTGCACCTGCAAAATCTATTTATCTCTAACCTAACCATGAATGTGAGTTCATCACTTTCACTGGCCCCAACCCACTTAAGGAGAGAGGATCATACAGGGTGTGTACAACATCTCAACTTTCAGCTTTCCACAAGTCAGATACATTTTTGTTAAAATATAAACATTGTGTAGTCAATTTGTGTCTCAAAAATTTTGCCCAGGTAAATGACTCTATTATTATAAACATTTTACTAGTATCACAATTGTAATGGGTTATTATTTTTTTCTTTTACTAAATTATAGCATCAAGAACTCCAGTAGTTTAGTAAATTATAGCATCAAGAATTCCAATAGCCAAAGCAATCTTCAGCAATTTTTCCAATATTGAAAGATGTAATAAGCTTTTATTTCTTTTAGAATCTAATCGTCTGTGATTCTAATCACACAAACTGTGGATTTTACTCAGACTTGTACTGTCCAAAACAATAGCAATTGGCCACATATGGATTTTTACCTTTAAATAAATTAAAATTAAATAATATTAAAAATTAGTTTCTGGCCATACTAGGCCTTTAGTGGCGTATGTGGCTCCTGGCTACTGCATTGTAAAATACAGATATAAAACAGTTCTATCATCAAAGAAAGTTCTGTTGTGCAACTCTGATTTATAGCTGTACTTCTCAGCTTTCAGTATGCTCCAGAATCACCAAATCACACCTTTCTACAGAAAGGCGTGTAGAACAGTGTGCTAGGACTGAGGTGAGGTCTGTGAATTTGCATTTCTATTAAGTTCCAAGTTAAGATGGAAGTTACTCCTCTGGGAACCACAATTTAAGAGCCATTAATTTAGAGTTATTGATCCATTTGCATAAACTTACAGAAATACAAAAAATAACTCTATTCTAAGGAATTTAGGAAGCCTGCCTCTAAGCAAGTATTTTATAATAAAAGCCCTGATAGCAAAGAAGATAATTGCCCTCAGTTAAGAGTATTTTGCTGCTACCTGCAGGTAAGAATACATATAAACTATCATAAAAAATGTCAATCTTTTAGACAAACTGAATCGTTTGGTCAGGAAAATATGTTCAATAAATAAAAATCAGTGTGTAAACTATAGTTATATTTCTTGTCAAGAATTTCCTGTGATAAGAGAATGGCAGAGTAATAAACAATGGTATTATTTAACTAACCTATTTTCTATCTAATAGAAGAGAGTAATCTAAAATTATATTTACTCAAATACAGCACTTATTTTAGGAACAGAAACCATCATGGAGAGTAATATTTTCATTTTAATTATGTTCTGCTTATCAGTAAGACTATTTACTTGTCATTTTGCTAATCATTAAGACCAGGACTTCCCTGGTGGTCAAGTGGATAAAATTTCGTCTTCCAAGGCAGGGGGTACAGGTTTGATCCCTGGTTGGGAAGCTAAGATCCCTGATGTCTTGTGGCCAAAAAATGGAAACATAAAACAGAAACAATATCATAACAAATTCAAGAAAGACTTTAAAAATGGTCCACATTAAAAAAAATCTTTAAAAAACTAATTTATCTTTAATCAGATAAAAATTTGAACTCAAAAGTATTTTGTGAAAAGTATTCTAAAAAGAATTTAATAAAAATAGTAGGTGAAAGTGTTAGGTCCTCAGTTGTGTCCAACTCTTTGTGGTGCTATGGACTGTACCCTGCCAGTCTTCTTTGTCCATGAAATTCTCCAGGCAAGAATACTGAGTGGGTAGCCATTCCCTTCTCCAGGGGATTTTCCCAACCCAGGGATCAAACCCACAGCTCCTGCAACTCCTGCATTGCAGGCAGATTCTTTACAATCTGAGCTACCAGGGAAGCAGATATCAGTGGCTTAACAGTGTCTCTTTGAAGGAAAGTCTGGAGATATTATTCTGAATTTAAATTTTCTATGCATGACATATATATAACTGTTTGTATGATTTTCTTTATTTTAGGGATAACCCTAGAATTTATAATATGCATTTTTATTTCATTTAAAAAATTTTACCTTTTCCAGGCAGTATAAATTATATGAAAAAGACAATGCAAAGGTGAAATTCCCTATGACATATTTTTGACATATTTCCTATTGCCTAGATTAGAGCTTTCATTGATTTATGAATCTCTTCAACTCTCTTGATTAAAAAAGATCAACCCAATCCTCCAGCTTCTACCCTTGGCTTTGAGTTGGCTAAACCATATAGGCAAATTATTAGATAATAAGCAAACTGGTAGGATATCACATATTATTCCCTTCAATCCCCAATTCTCCTCAATATTTAGTTTTGCTACTCATTGTCTCTGTAGGTAACTCAAGACTACTCTGTTACATATAAGGTTCTTTACTTTTCTGACTTTCTTTAAACTCTCAGTACAAAAGTTGTTCTATAGAATAAATGTAAAAACATAAAGTATGATTCTCTTAGTATATTGCAATACCAATTACTAGTTTACCTACACCTGTACACACTCATGATTTCACTATTTCTTCTCAGGATGGAAGGGAGAGTTGCCTCCAACTCTCATGACCAAACTCTTCAATCATATCACAGGTTTGCTCTTATCTCTTCTCTTCAAGTATATTACCTTCCTATTCAGATTCAGTCTCTCTCTTTCTCTCTCTCTCTCTACATACATAAAATTTTTAATGAATATTTCAACCTTTGAAATCTCGTCCAATACATAAACAAACCAACAAAGCTATATTGACTGCATATCTTTCAGCTTACCTGCAGTGTCAGGATTCTTAACCAAAAACAGAACAACAAACAAACCTCCAACCATTAATTCCTTACTATTCTGAGATGTACTGGTGAAGATTTAGCAACTGATTCTATGAATTTCAGTGAGAGTGTTGGTTGGCATTACTGTTTATATTAATGAGTAAAACAAAAATAAAATAATGATGATTTATGTTGGAAATCCACTCACTTACCACTGATGCAAGGGACTATTTTATTGTATCAGAGGTGTTGGAATACTGGAACACTATTTTCTCTCTCTCTCTCTCTTTTTTTTTTTCTATTTACAAAATATCAGCTGCAGGCAAAACATATTCAAGTGTGTTGTCTCAATCACACTCTTAAGAGATTTAACAAAACCATAAGCAAATTCCTGATTAGTACTGGTACTATTTGCTAACATATGTGGAGTAAATATGCCTTTTATGATAAGTTTCCAGTTACCATTATGATGTCACTAAGTGCAAAACTGGAAAGAGATGCACAGCTACACATCATTAGTATTATGCGGTAGTTCCACCACATAGATACAACAGAGCCTAGTAACTCAGGTGCATGGACAGTAGGAAAACGAAGTTAAACAATTAGGAACCAATGAGTTTTATGTATATTTTGTAATATATTTGTCAAGTTCATATGATTTAATTATTAATAAAAACTGTAGCAATTAACTCTCAAAATTCTTAAATATGTAACAAAAATTTAACACTGGATCTTGTGAGCTGGTACAAATTGGCTCCAGCTTGCCTTTGTGATGATCCCAGGAGTTCTGCAAACGACATTCTTCCCACATGTGGGAACTTTGAGGGAGCCAAGTAAATAATAAATATCTTTTCCTATGTGGCTTCTGAACAAATTGAGATGTGGAGAATGTATTTATGGAAGCCAAAAGTTAACCTTTCTGATGAAAATAACTAAATTGGTGAATATGGCTTCAGGTTTGATGGCTAATACTGGCACCAGCAATTAGGCAGACTTCCTACAGTTATGAGTTGACTCATCCTCCCAAATGGTAATGAAATCCTAACCCCCAGTACCCATTCATGTGACTTTATGTGGAAATAGAGTCATTGTATATGATCACCAGGTGGCACAGTGATAGAGTCTGCCTGCCATTGCAGGAGACACAGGAGATGCAGATTCAATCCCTGAGCCAGGAAGATCCCCTGGAGAAGGGAATGGTAACCCACTCCAGTATCCTTGTCTGGGAAATCCCATGGACAGAGGAACCTGGAAGGCTATAGTCCATGGGGTTACAAAGAGTCGGACACAACTGAGTGTTGATATTGAAAAGAAAAAAAATAAGAGTCTTCGTATATGATCAAGTTAAGATAAGGACATTTAAGTGCATCTGAATTCAGTGTGATAAGTATCTTTATTAAAGGGGAAATTGGGACACAGAGATAGACAAGTACAGAGGCAAAACTATAGGAGGTTTACCATAGATGGGAGAAAAACATCTACCAGCCAAGGAAAGCCTGAGATTACCAGAAGTCAGGAAAGAGGCGTGGGATAAATTCTATCTCAGAGCCCTTAGATAGAACCAATTCTGCTTACACCTTGCCTGCAGCTTCTAACCTCCAGAACCATCAGACAATATATTTCTGTTACCACCCAGCTTGTCAATCTGCCTTTCAGCAGTCCCAGTAAACTAATGCACTGGTTTCATCACAGTATCATTTGATAGAAGCAGGACTCTCCCTCTTGAGGAGGAAGCATCGGTACAAAAAGCACTGGAAAGTCATACGGTAAAGACCTACTCTCAAGGTGAAATAAGAGATAGCTCATGGGGTTGCGAAGAGTCGGACACGACTGAGCGACTGAACTGACTGTCTGAAGCTAAGCTCAATTATCCATTCCAGGTGTGATCTTCAAATAAATCTCTGTATGGCCTCACGTTTCCCAGGTGGCACAGTGGTAAAGAATCTGACGGCCAGTGCAAGAGGTGTAGGAGACTCAGTTGGATTCCTGGGTCTTGAAAATCACCTGGAATAGGAAATAGCAACTCACTCCAGTATTCTTGCCTGGAAAATTCCTTGGACAGAGTAGTTGGCTGGCTACAATCATGGGGTCTCAAAGAGTCAGACCCAATTTAGCAACTGAGCATACAGCACACACATAGTCTTATGCTGAGGGAATAAAGGTGTGAAAGAAAGACAAGAAGTGTGTTTAGAGGGGAAAGAAAAGACAGCTATTATCACACACATTAGGAATACTTCTTTAGCAGCCAAAAATCCATGAAAACTGCTCTTGCATAGATGAAAAAGTTCCTATGGACACATTTTGACCCAGTGTTACCTGAGCTTCAACAGCCTTGGGCACTTTTAAACATTCCCTTTCATAATTTATTTTTCATATATTTCAAAGCACCATTTTTCTGTTCTTTCTCTCATCTTGCACTTGGTCTCTTAAAAGGCTATCTCTCTCTAGCTATCCTGTTACCTATTAATACAATGCTTCTTTCATTTATATATCCCCAATATGCTCTGTGGATGACCTCGTTTATTCTCTTGGGTTCAGTTAACAAATAAAATGGATATAATTATCTGTACTTGAAATTCAGATGATTTTAGTGAGCTCACAACTATGTTGTTACTGACATTGTTCCTTTTTCCTGGTATATACAGAGGAAGTATCAACTTATCACTTTTCTATAGCAGACAGTACCAGCAGAATATATCTCAAACTGTATATTTTTGAAACTGAATGATTAGATTTCTCCCTAATATTTTCCTTTGCCCTGTTCCCTTATGTTATGTTCCCTGTTCCCTTATGTTATGTTCTGTTCCCTAACTTAGGCTAGGGAACCATCATCTATGGACTAAAATCTGAGGAACATTCTCTCTCCCTTCTTCCTAAATTGATCATAAAACCAAAATTGTCAACAGATCTTAGCAATTCCCCAAACAAATTCCTCACAGTTTTTTGTTTTTTTTTTTTCCCCTCCCAGACTGCTTCCCTTCATTTGAATTTCTATACTGGAGAAGAGAATCTTCATGAAACAAAGACTTTATCATGTCATTCCCCTGCTTAAACATTTTTAATGGCTCTCAATGGAACTCAAAGGAAAGACTAAATTTCTAAAAAGTTCATTTAAATTGCTGTTTATGCCTAGATTTAATTTTAATCAGTCTTAATATGTATAATATTATGTGTTTTACATTATATTATGTACATATTTACAAATTATGTGTACATAATACACATAATGAAATGTTGAATAAACATTTTATTGTTTTACTATAAATTGTCTTCCCTTTAGGCCTATACACCAGCTAGCCTCTGCTCCCCAACTTTCCTCTGTAATTTTTTTTCTTTTTTTACTTTTGGAAATAATAACTGGAGACAGAATCAGCAACCTGTAGAAACTCTATACTCAGACATTCACATCTAAGGAAAATGGGGATCTAGGATCTCAAATCTGATGCTAACAAACCTCAACCCGAAGAAATAAGGTCACGCTTTACATTTTTAACAATGTTAGCTTTTCTTTCTTTTTCAATATTATTGATGAGTAACTGACATAATGTGTAAATTTGAGGTTGGTTTGACACCCTCATGTAATACAACATCATTATCCACCTTAATGTTACTAACACCTCTATCATGTCATATACCTTCCTTTGTTTGCAGTGAGAACATTTAAAATCTACTTTTTTAGCCACTTTAAAGTGTACAGTACAATATTGCTACCTATAATCACTATGCTTTACATTAGATTCCCAAAAGTTATTTATCTTCTAACTAGACATTTGTACCCTTTCACCAACCTCTCCCATCTTCCCCACTCACTGGCTCCCAGTCACCATTATGATATTATCTGTTTCTATGAGTTTAGCCTTTTAGAAGCCACATGTAAGTGGTATATATCATACAGTATTGTCTTAAGTGCCTACACTGTTCAGTCCAGTCCAAGCTGAAAGAAGTTGGAGGGTTGAGTTGATATAAGGTTAAGTTTTTAATTGAAATAGATGAAGGGACTCATACATCATTGAAAACACAGAGAAGGCAGTGTTTTAAGAGCAAGGTCCTCCCGTCCAGCCCGGGCAGAAATAAACTGACACCAGGAGATGGCTAATAACTAGAAGAAAGGTGAGGGCCAGCCATAGAGAACAGAAGGTGAAAAGAGTATCTGTTAGGGAATGACAGAGTGAACAAAAATAAAAAATTTCATTAATTATACTTTTCTCTGTTACCTAATTTTCTAATTTTCATATCTTGGTTTCTGTCATTTTTTCTAGCTTTTTTTTTTTTTTTGCAACTTTCTTTGAACTAAAGAATAAAGGTATTTCAAATTTACTCTTTGTTATTGGCAAATATAAAATTAAATCACTAGAATTATATTTCAATTGAAATCATAACAATATTACAAGGTACACAATGTCCTTGGATACTTTCTTCCTGTTAAGGCTAATTAACAGTGAGATAAGAAAATGGTAAAGTGGTAAAATAATTTTCTTTTAACTATTTGGGGGAATTATTTATTGAGGTTTGCCTTTCCAGATGTAATCATTGAATGTACATGTTGATATTGTGTCAATTTCTTTTTTACATTTTCATGAAATGTCCAAATTATGAAATGCTGTTTTCTCTACTTCATATACTTCATAAACTGATAGTAGCTATGGACAGGTGAAATCAATAAAAGAAGAATTGTATCCTCTTATTTATTACATTCTTAAGTATTTATACTTGGATTATAATTCAATATTCAAATTAATGTATACAAAAATTCTTATATTTTATCAATACATTACTTTTAGTATCACTGATTACCACTCTTAAAACTTAGAAACTTTTAAATATACAGTATACACATGTAATGTTTAGTATGTTAGATATCTGTTTCAAAGAACATGTCTATTGCATCTTCTAAAACAATTATGAGAATTTGTATAATCCAGAAGATGGTGCTGTTTACATTTCTACTGCACTTTGGAACCGCAGAGAAACAATTTATTTTCAATTCAGCCATTGATGGATTGTAAATTACTGAGCATACCTTTGCAATAAGAGCAGTTAATGTGGCTTTGCTCTTGAGGATTTTACATTTACAAATAATTTGCATGACATTTCCACACGAGATATTAGAAAATGTACTACTTCACAAGCAATCTCACATTAATGGGACCTGATCAGTTGCAGCTCTCTCAGTCATCTTCTGCCAGGACTACACTCAAATGTGAAAATACGTATTAGATAAAAGACCTATTTAATTTTCTGGTTACTCATATTGCTATTAAAAAGCAACGTGTAGACCATTAAAGTGGTGATGATCCTTATTTAATGGAATGTGAATTTATTCTTCTAAATAGTGAACAGTTTTATAGTTAAGCTTTTGTGACAGGTTAATTATGTACTATCCAGGCACAAAGCTTTAGCCAGTTAATATAGATAAATGAAATACATGATATTCATAATATATTGGAACTATTCCACTTCATCTGAAGTTTGGAAAGGGATCGTGGAAGCAGCCTTATCACTGCCTGCAAAGCTTTGGGAAAGAGATAGGAAGGTTCCCCACATGCATCTACCAAGACTGTCACCTGTAATACTCCTTGCTTCTGTTCAGGAACTCAAGGCCTTGAAGTGAAAGTTGCTCAGTCGTGTCTGACTCTTTGCAACTCCATGGCCTATACAGTCATGGGATTCTCCAGGCCATAATACTGGAGTAGGTAGCTGTTACCTTCTCCAGGGATCAAACCCAGGTCTCCTGCATTGCAGGTGAATTCTTTACCAGCTGAGCTACCAGGGAATCCCCATGGCCTCAAAAGGAATCAAATAATGGAAACATAACCAGAGCTTTTCTATGTCAATTTGCAAATCGACAGAGAAAAATAAATGAGATTTGAAAATACATAAATGTTTTCAGACAGACCTAGTTTTCACTAAGTATTTGAATATAGAATTTATATCACGACCTGGAGGACTAACTTAGTCATCTACTCCTGTTGAAATTGGGGAAACTTATATGGTCTGAGTGAGCTACGCCTTTTTCAATCACAGGATAACATATAGATGATGTTTAAAGTATAAGAAAAGAAGCATCAATATAGACACATGATTTTGTTGATAGAGGCACCCATCAGAAAATCTAAGAAGGGAAAAAGGAAGTGAAGTGTTACTAGAGTTTTTTTCTGGGGAGAGGGCATTGGGTTGCAGAAATACAAGGTAGAGAATGATTATGCTAAGCTCAGACACTGCAGCCATGTCCGACTCTGCAAGTCCCCCCTGGGCCATAGCCCGCCAGGCTCCTCTGTCTGTGAGGTTCTCTAGGCAACAATACTGGAGTGGGTTGCCATGTCCTCCTCCAGGGGATCTTCCCAACCCAGGGATCAAACCCGCATCTCAATGTCTCCTGCATTGGCAGACAGGTTCTTCACCACTGAGCCAGCTGGGAAGCCCAGAGAATACTTACTTACTTATACTGTCCCTTACTGCTACTTGACTTTTTTTTTTTTTTTAATTACTGTATTTTGTGAAAAGTATGAAATATACCTGGGAAAACCAGTGAAAATAATTCAAAGATAGGATAATTTTGAGTGTTTTTTTATGTTTGTTTTTTGTAACTGTTTGTTATTTGTCTTTTCCTGAGTTCCCCTCACAGCTGATGAATTAGACTTTTAGAGTTGGGACTTGAGAGTCTAGATCATTTGCAAGCATCTAGATCAGTTACAAGCATCAAGTAACTGATACATAGCAAAGTGAAGATCTTGCAAAGTCTGAAACTGGAGAGGAATCCTTCAGTGGCTGGAGAATGAAAATGATTTCTCAATAAACACAGGGCAACATAATGAAGTAAACAAGCAATGTTATTAAATAAAATAAGGAAGTACATAAAAGATTTATGGAGATGATCCTTTAAAACTTAGATAATACAAGCTTTTAGCAGGACATGCCCTCTTACCAAATGACTTTATTTCTCTTTTTCCTGTGCCACAATGAGCTTAATGCAACAATTAGTTGTCTTATTTTATTTTCATGGATCCCTTTTCCAAAGTAGTTCTAAGATTTAAGTTGCCTGGAGCAAAAATCTGAGGAGTGTAGTTGCAGCTGGTGTTCCTGATGACTGTAATTTAGGTAAATAGTCAGTGCTTCCGGAAATATAATATAATTGAGTTTTACTGTTGTCCTTGATAAGGTTTTTGTTGAACTAATTTGCAGATGCTATGCCTTTTCTAAAATTTTTACATTAAAAGTTTTTCAAGATTCTATATGCTACTTTTGAATGTTAGAAACATTTTGGAAAGACTATTCTTTTGAGCACGATGGTATTCTACCTGCAGTGATCTAAAAGCATTTGCAGAAAGGATATAATCTGGAAATAAAGTTCTTGATCCTGTCATTTTTTTGTTGTGCAGGATATACTCATCTTTATTGAATGTATGCTTTTTTATATTCCCAAATGCTCATGCCAATTTTCTTTGGAGTATGATTAGTTTAAATGTTGTTTTAATTTCTGCTGTAGAGCAGAGTGAGTCAGCCATATGTATACATAGCGCTTCCCTCTTGAGCCTCCCTCCCAGCCCACATTCCACCCCTCTAGGTCGTCACAGGGCACCCAGCTCCCTGTGTTTCCCAGCAGCTTTCTACTAGCTCTTTGTTTTCCATATGGTGGTGTGCGTGTCAGTGGTAGACTGTCAGTTCATGCCACCCTCCCCTTCCCCTGCTGTGTCCACATGTTCTCTCTGCTCCTGCCCTGAAAAATAGGTCCGTCTCTACCATTTTGCTAGATTCCATACATATGCGTTAATAGACAATATTTGTTTTTCTCTTTCTGACTTACTTCACTCTGTATGACAGACTCTGGGTCCATCACATCAGTACAAATGATGTGTTCCAATTTTGTTCCAGTGTTCATTGAAACACTGTTTACAGTAGCCAGGACATGGAAGCACCTTACAATGTCCATACACAGATGACTGGATAGAGAAGTTGTGGTACACATCTACAGTGGAACATTACTCTGCCATAAAAGGGAACACAATTGGGTCATTTGTAGTGATGCTCATACCATTTTAAGCAAACATACCAAAAGCCATGTTTCTGGAAATTTCTTTCACATGAGAACGCTGTCTAAAGTACTTGTATCAATTAATTCAGGTTCTACTGAACTATTTTGTGGTTCAGTTCCTTACTAAATAATGATCCTATTCTTGCTTTAATATTATTTGATAGTTTGTATGGAAGTTGCTCTTCAACATCTAGTATCTTGACTATTAATGTAATATTGAGACAAGTGACACACATAGAAAATATAATCTTGAAATCTATTAACTGAATCTATCCCCACAACGTTGAAAAACACTATTATATGTGGGAAATCAAATTACATTTTCACTGTATTTTAAAAATTTTTTTATTTAAGTGTAACTGATTTACAATGTTGGGTTAATTTCTACTATACATAAAAGTGCTTCAGTTACACACGCATAAAAATATGCATTCTTTCTTTCAATATTATTTTTCATTATGATTTATCATAAGATATTGAATATAGTTCACTGTGCTATAAACAGGACCTTGCTTATCCATTCTCTATGTAATAGCTTACATCTGAACCCCAACCTCCCACTCCACTCCTCTCCCTACCCTCTTCCCCTTGGCAACCACTAGTATGTTCTCCATGTCTGTGAGTCTGTTTCTGTTTCATAGATACGTTCACTGGGAGTCATGTTTAGATCCCACATATAAGTGATATATGGTATTTGTCTTTCTCTTTCTGACTGACTTCACTTAGTATGATCATATCCAGGTCCATCCATGTTGCTGTAAATGGCATTATTTCATTCTTTTTTTGATGACAGAGTAGTATTCCATTGAACTACATCTTAATTTATCTGTTCATCTGTCGACGGACATTTTAGGTTATTTCTATGTCGTAGCTTTTGTGAATGGTGCTGCTCTGAACACTGGGGTGCATATATCTTTTTGAGTTAGAGTTTTGTCCAATACTTAAATGTGATTTGTAAACTTATATGGACTTATTCTGGCAAAAGTGTGATTTAATATACTACCTCATGTATTATGATTAAGCACTACACATTACACAGTACTTAATTGCTTTATTTTAATAGGACCTTATGGGAAGAGTGATTAATCTTGTAATTAATGTCTCATCCCTCACATCCTGGTATTTTAACATATGAATTGTTTTCCTACATATATTGCATAATTTAGCATTTATTTTCTATCTGTAAATTTTCACTAAAATTCCCGTTTTATAATTTTTCTATCTATAATATGATAGCACCACATTAAGTGTATATTTTATCTTAGTTTTGAGCATCAATATGCATAAGAATTAAAAATGAAGAATTTGAAAAATGTAATGGTAATGAGAAATGAATTAAGCCTCTCGGTACTATTCATGTGTGTGTGTGTTTCTGGGCATATGGGCAGGATTTTTATACTGTTCTCCCACAGTGTCTTTTAAATAAACATGCACTGCTTTTATATTTTGTATTTGTTTTAGGATTCTGGGTAAGGCTCTGTTTAAAGAGTTAGTTTCAAGACCAAAAAAATGGAAAACTCTTGCTCTAAGATATTAATACAAATGGAACGTCACAAGTGCATTCAAGTGTTTTTTATTCAGCATGGTAAAAAATCATTTCTGAACACTGGCCTGCTTTTCTTTTTTATTGTATGCCTTATCTTTGCTTTTCAATTATTCATAGTCTCCTAAGGACCACTTTCAGTATAAAATAGTATCTATGGGAGGTAAAAACAGCAAGAAATGTACTTCTGAATTGATTACAGGGGAAGGATCTATTTAGAAATTTAAATGTATGTGGTCAACATTGAAGAAGATATATGCACCTGCTCAACAACTCTTTTAACTTACAGTTTTCTAGTTATAGCCTATTTTGCCCTTCATATTTTTTTTCTGGGAAGTGTGAGTTTATGTGTTTTTTTTTTTTCCATTTTCTTTTGTTTTATGTTCAGTTTATTTTTATGTTGTACAATTTGATGTGAATTGAAGGGCTTTATTTCTGAGTATATTTGGGGGTTTTGTATTATATTTACCAGTACTCTGAATTGATTTAGGATATGTGTAGCCCATATTTATTTTTTGACCATCCATTAAAAAATGTGTTACTACTGCTCCTTCTTTCTAACCCATAAAAATGTTTTTAGTACTTGCAGCCCTTTACCCAACTATTCTTAAAATATAATTCTGCCCTTATTTATATTTTCATAGTCTATTTTTTCAAAGTTTTAAGTTGTATTTTTATTTGTAGATAATTTCAAACATTCTAAGAAATATAGAAAATAGTATAACAGAAACTTATTTGCATGCACAGTTTAGACGTATACCAAATTGACTTTATTTATACATACACTGATATAAAGTAAGCATGCCCCCATTGCAATATTCAAATGTTATAGATGATTATCTTTTAATAAAACTTTACTACTTTAAAAATTTACTATAGAATCAGATTGCTTTTCAAATCAAAATTTGAATTAAAAGGAAACGTTATGAAAAATCACACAGAGAACATCATCTACACAGCCTCTGTACTATAAGTGTGCTTTCATTATATAGAGCCTGTAATCAAGTATCTAGCTGATACAAAAATACAGAATATTTTGCTTGTCTGTTTATTTTGTTTTTCCTAAAGCTTTATAAGAAATGTCACTGATTTATTTTTACATCTATGAAGCAGTTCTGAACTAAAGATAACTTTATATTTTATGTAGTTCAAACACCTTATTTTAGTAGAACAATCTGAATCTCGGTAAACTTCATTATTCAACTCTAAAATGGGACCTTTATTGTTGATGTAAGTGAGGTGACTACACATAGTTACACCATTTCTGAGAATGGACTTTGTTACAAAATAATCAATAGAATAAAGAACTACACAAATATGAAGAAACAAAGGACTGATCATCTGCTTAGTGTGAGCTTAGTATGTTCACATCACTGGGAATTTTAAAAAGAAGATAAGTGCAGTAAAAACCCATACACCTAAAGTGTGACAGCATAAAATGTAGGGCTAGGGGGTGTCCTAACAGGATGCTTCCCTGCCTTCCACTTTTCTTGCATCATGTTGGAAAAAAACAGTGTACTTCCAAAGCACTAGGAAAGCTACACTTTCCTCCTGCCTTACTGGCCATGACTGATGTCCATGCATTTTCACTTTGCCTTTAACCCCATATTTTCATGGTCGGTGTTCTCATAACTTACCTCAGAACCTTACCTCTTCTCACAAGGAATAGAGCTAAATCACCTGTCAGTTAAAAAGCTATTGCTGCCCACAGAATTTGTTATTTAGCTTTTGGCCCTGTAGGACCATTACAATATATTAAATCCATTCCAGGAAATACTTGAATGATCTAGATTTCAGGCCAAAGAGCTCTCTGGTTATTGGCCGTATGTCAAGGCTTTCTTTGTCTACAGGGAGACAGCATTGATATACTGTCACTAGTAGTTCTGAGGTTTAGAGCTGAGGGTGACCACACCTTCTCCAGGGAGAATGTGAGAACAAGGAAAGAAAAGTGGTACATGTGATTTTAATGGATCCTTATGATACTTCTCTTTCTCTGAAATAGATACGGTTTTTACCTTTTAATATTTTGACAGCAAAACAAAAGTCTTCCTCTCAGTGTTAAATAGGATAAGAAAATGTATAATTGGATATTGGCTTTATTGATCATTGTCACTTTTGGAAAAAGATATAAAATGAGGTCAACCTATTTTCCTCCTTGAAAAATTCTTCCTATTTTCCAAAAGAATGTGGCTGTAAGGAAAAATAATTTTTCATATTTTCTACCTGCCTCACAACTGCTGATATAAGGGAATAAATGAAGAAAGGCAGAAGTGAGAAGAGGGAGAAGGGATAAAGAGATGAAAGAAGGAAGGAAGACAAATAGGATGAAAAAAATCTAAAACTCACATTAGCAGAACACAGAAACAAGTTTAAAACATGAAAGATTATTTTAGATGAATATTAAAGGGATACTAGAAATGGTTTGCTACCAATCTCTCTTTTTGCTGTCCTAAAATGTACCTCATTGCCTTTTTGGTAGTAAACATTAAACCTAGTCCAAAGAACAGAGTCAACTCCCTTTATGAAACACGCTGAAATCAATAGTAAATAGTATGAAATAGAGAAATACATGCCCAGACAGTTCAGTGACAAAAAAACAAAACAAAAACAAATAGACGTTGACTTGGAAAAATGTCAGTTATAGAAACAATGCAGGCAGTACAAGTCTGCTAGTATTGACACAACTTTATTTGTTAGTAACTCACAAGCTAATCTGCAAACACCATACCTTTTCTGGAACTGGACAAATTGGGCATTTGAAGTAGAAAACAGAGGCAAATAACTCTTAGTTTGTCTGATTACACAATTAAAGTAGCAAATTCATTTACTCTTCTCAGAAAGAAGAGCTGTTTCAAATGTAGTGAGTCAGAGAAGTTCCAGAAACCTCTGTTTTTTAGTGTTTACTTGCCAGTTATCTCTTAAAAGGTGGCTCAGACAGTAAAGCGTCTGTCTACTCTGCGGGAGACCCAGGTTCAATCCGTGGGTCGGGAAGATCTTCTGGAGAAGAAAATGGCAACCCACTACAGTATCTTGCCTGGAAAATCCCATGGACGGAGTCTGGTAGGCTACAATCCATGGGGTTGCAAAGAGCTGGACACGACTGAGCGACTTCACTTTCCTTTTTCACTTATCTCTTAAATAGGGTCTTCTTTCCCCAGGATCTCAATAAATCAGTTCTAGTAACACATACAGAGCAGGTTTTCATTGCTTTTGCTTTTGTTACATCTTATTATTTGATAACTTTCTCAGAAAGTGTGGCAGTACACTAGTGAGTCAATATAATGTGTTATTTCCCATGAAACACAGGCATACAGACATGCACACATCCTTGACCTCACTATTTTGGCTATCCATCACTATCTTCTTCTAATTTCCTTTAAGTCAAAATGCCACAAGCGATGTCACTACTGAGTGTACTTACTTCCATTTTCTGTAGAACACAGAATTAGCACTTAACTGCCACACATAGACTGAACCTTTATTACAAAAAAATTAATCATTGATCAATTGATCAATGGCTTCATCTCATGAAATATTAAAGTCAGTTCTCAATATTCAACTCCTCTGACCTGAGTTGGATTAAGTTGCCCAATCTTTTTTCCCATGCTTATTTTCGTGGATCTGAAATAACACATTCTTTTGGTTCTCCTAATACCTTTTAGGTGTTTCCTCTCAAATACCTCTGTTAATCTCTCTTCTTTTCCCAACTTCTTGATTTTGGAGTATTCCAGGAATCAGTTCTTAAAATTTTCTTTTCTTTATATAGTCATCTCTCAGGGTGTCTTCTTCAGTCTTATGGTTTTAAATATGGTTGTATTACTTTTCAACAAATTACGACAGAAACAGTTCTGGAGGCCAGAGATCTGATATCAGGATGTTGGCATGGGTGCATTCATCTCTTCTAGCTTCAGGCAGTTGTCACCATTCTGTAACTTATGGCTACATGACTCCATGCCTGTCTCTGGAGTCGTTTGATCTCTTTCTTTGCAAGTCTATTCTCTGTGTGTCTCTTATAAGGGCACTAATTCACCATTTTGATCCATTTGGATCATCTAGGATAATCTCTTTAAGACTGTTAACTTAAATCCATCTGTAAAGACTCTTTCCTCCCCAAATAAATTATTATTCATAATTCCAATGGATATATTTTGCAGCTTCATATTTTGGCCTATTTCAATGATTTGTAGACTAATAACTCCAACATATAAATCTCCAGCCAATACATCTTCCATGACATTTAGAATTAGTTTTCAGATATTTGACTGATATCTTCATTTGTGAGATTCACAGGTATCTCAAGTGAAAAACAAGCAAACAAGCAAACTGAAACCTACTATATAGCTTTATCAATCCAAAATCAACCATAGAAACAAATCAGAAGATATATTGAGACATACTGCAAGGAATTGGTTTATACAAGCTAGCTAAGACAATTTCCAAATTGTACGGTGCTACTCTGGTTTCTCTTCAGGTCATATAAATTGTAGGACAAACTGTAGGGGCAGGCCAAAATTCTAGAGCTCAAGCTGAAGCTGCTGTCCAGAGGTAGAATTTCTCCATCAGGGAAGACTTAGCTCTGCTTTTAAGGGCTTTCAACTAATTGAATAAGACTCACACAGATTATCCAGGTTATTGTCACTTCTTTAAAGTCAACTGATTATGGTCTTTAATTACATCTTCAAACTACCCTCACAACAACACCCAGATTCCAGTTTAATTGAATGACTAGAGCCTTTAGTTCAATCCATTCATTTAAAAAAAATTTAAAAAAAACCAAACATTGTATCACTCTTCAGTTTGTTTTTAAATCTACTCAATCTCAAGTTTTAGAACTTTGTTTTTCTGTCTCTAAAAAAGGTATATCATGCTGGACACTTGCCTTTCTTTCTCATCCCACATCTGTCATTAGCACATGCAAAACATATTGAGAAATGTTCAACTTCTCAGCATTTCCATCAATACCTCTCTAGTTCAGCACATCATAAGTACTCTCTTGAATTATTTCTGTGCCTTTGAAATGGTCTACAAGCTCCTACAGATTCTACTATACTCAGCAGATAGTGTGATTTCCATTGATTTTTATATTTTGGATTAAGAACCTCTAAGAATGTCCCATTTCACTTAAAACTAGACCTCTGACTGCTGCCACTCTGACCCTTCCCAAATCAAATAGATCTGAACAATATTCTGTTACAGATTTTTTCATTACTTCATGTTAATCACTATCTGATGCTCTTATATATATATATATATACATTTTTTTTTCTGACACTTTACTTATAAAGTTGCTCACTTTATGTCTCTCAAGTCTAAAATATAATCATGATAACATCTGACTCGTACATGCTTTGGTTAAAAAAATATATATTAAGATACATTAGTTGATTTTTAAGAGAAACCAAACCATGATAGATTAATTTAAATTTGACTTTGATTTTACAAGACGTTTCAATATCCACACTGACTTTAGGCATTATTGACTTTTTAATACTGCTGTCTGCATCATGTATTGCACCTTAAATATTTTTAAGCAAGAAATTGAAAGTCGTCGATAGTTAATTTGTATAATATTAAAATATGTGTGTGTGTGAGAGTAGAAAATTACAGTACTACAACTTATCCTTTAAAACTACGTTGAAAAATAGAACCTAGGATGTATTCTTCTATTTATCAAATAGCCATTGATGGTTTATAAAAATTGTGTTCGTAGACAACCCTGTACACCCCTATCCATGGGTTGAGACAGATGAAATGGACAATGTAAATACTGTGATAAACATCAGATATTGTATTGCAGTTAAAACCAAAAAAATACAGGCGACATAAGCTGTGCAGTTTGGGTTTGTTACTGTATGCAAAATAACCAGAGATGACCTCTCAAATCAGTGACTTGTGATCAGGTACCTCACAGAAGGGAGAGATTGAGCCATTGTATATCTGGGGTCAGGAACAGTCAGGAGATCAGTGTGACTGAAGGGAATGTTCAAGAACAGTGACAGGAAATGGGGTGAGTGAGGTAGAAGGAAGAGATCTTACTCATATTGGGGCTGGAAATTCATTAAAATAATTGCATTTGATTTTGGAATATGATCAAAAGCCACTGGACAGTTCTGAGAATGGAATGAAATGATTTCTCTTGTATGTTTAAAGGATAAGTAGGTGCTGAGAGAGAGGTGTGGGGATAGTGAGAATGGGAGCAGGGAGACCTGTTAGACCATTGGCTTAGAATAAGATGAATGATGTGGGTTTCATAGTAACACACTTGTATGTGATGGATAATACTATATTGCTTCATATTATCACACTTGCAATTTATAAACATTTGATTGTTTACTTTCTATAATCCACAGTTTTAAAATATAAGCATACTGAGCTTTGGACCAATTATGTTTAATTATAATAAGGTGTACTGAGACATTTATTAAACACCCACATTGATGTTTTTAATAAAGCTTCTATGTATATATTTTGTAGGTTAATAACTCAAAATAATAGTTATGATACAGAATTGTGAACAGTTTGAAATACTGCATTCTATGAAGGGCAGATTTATTATGACAGATTACTTGGTAGAGAGTGAAATCACATTGCCACTAGATTTGATATAAATTATTTTCATTATACTTTAAATGAGTACATCCAAATGATTAGAATGGCTTCTGGAGTAAATTGATAAATGAGGGAATTTCTCCACCATCACCAAATTTCCTCATTTTGCTTCAGTACTTTAGAAATCTCTAAGTAGTGCTCTCTTTTGTAATCATAACTTAATTGATTCTGTTTTGGCTTCCAAAAATAATAATATTGAGTGAGAGAAGTATTACTCACATCCTTCCAGTAGAATAAGTATTCCTTGAAAATATATAAATATATTTACAAGTTGTTTTCCAATATTTGAGTTAACAGGGCATCATTAAAAATAATTGCATAAGTGCAGCAATGTTATCTCTGTGCCTGAGAGAAATAAGCTACCTCTTAAACCTTTAACCTTCCTGATGGGAAATGACTCATAACCAGAAAAACAAACTCTGACTAACATAAAGTACCTTATAGAAGAGATTTTAAATTAATGGATCTATACTCCATTTTATTGTTTCTTGCATGTTATCCTTTAGGATAAATATAAAATATTAAGAGTGTATTAATAACAATAGTTATGATAGTAACTATAGCATAAATTATTATGATATGTATTAATAGTGTATGTACTAGATATGATGGTAAGAAGTACACACATATACCTGTGTGTGTACACAAGTTAGAAGTATTTTAATACCCACAGTAAGAATTGAATGAGGCCCTATATTATTTGTATCTTAAGAGAAAAATGGTTAGTCCAGTGATTTGACCATAGCTTTTTAATAAATGGCAGCTTTTGAGCTGGCTCAACTTTTTCTGACTCAAAAATGCTTTTTCTGAGCACTGCCTAAAATGTATTGCATGAAAATTGCAAAGATATTTCTGAATACGTTCTTTCTTTTCCTAAGGTCAACACCTAATTGCTGACCTACCAAAAATATAAACTCTCTACTTTTTAAAGAACAAATGATTAAACTTTTGTAAACTGCACTGAAGGAGTTTGTGCCTAATGGCTTATCTAGGAGGGATATTGAGGTAAAGATACTTAAGAAGGGCAAATAGTGTTTTCTCAAAACTTGAAGATTTTCTCTTTTAGGCAAACTATTAAAAAAAAAAAAAAGTTGACTTTAATGTAGTTAGCAAAATATCCTGCTCCTTAAAAACCGCCATTGTTTTTAACCACCAAAGTAAAAGGCAACTGAGTACTGGGAGAAAATAATAGCAATATATTTATTTTATAACAACTTTGTCTCAAAAAATATATAAAGAAGGTTGCAACTCTATAGTGAGAAGACAGCCCAGTTAAATTTAAAGAAGCAAAACAATTCAATAAATAATTTCCAAGAGAAAAAAAAAAATAGAAAGCCAGTAGTTATAGAAAAGAGATACTTAAAGTAGTCATTTAAAAGTGCATTTTAAAATTGCAAGGAGGTATCGCTACACTTTCACTAGAATGACTAAAATTTAAAAAGAGTGACAATACCAAATGTTGGCAAAGTACTGGTAAAGAGTTCCTGGAAATAAAAATAGCATGTGCACTTTGGAAAACAATATGGTAGTTTCTTGTGAATCAAACATATACATATCTTGTGACCCAGCAAATATTTCTAGATATTTATTTAAGAAAAGGGAAAAAAGTTTTCAGGTCTGTAAGCAATTTATAGAAACTAAGCCCCACTGTCCATTGGTCAACAAAATTAGTTAAATCAGTTCTAGTAAAGTCCTGACACCTCAGGGCACTCAAAGTTGACAGCTACTTTCATATTTTAGCAGGTTAAGGCTAGTTGTAATAAGGCAACACAGTTAAGTTTTCATATTTTTTGGACAAGCGCTCCTATAATGAGAAACTTCCTCTACAAGGTAACTGCAATTTTATACTGAAAATTCCTTTCAGCAAAAGTTTTGTATAATTTGAAATTCATTTAGTCAAACATAATACCAATTATAATTCTTATAACATTTTGTTTCTTCTTATTAATTTTAAAACAGATGACGAAACAAATTAAATTCAGGAAAAAATATCACCACTTAAATGACTCCTAGGGCAGTTTATAATTTGTCATCTAAAATATTTACTTTTTCATTTACTGCTTATTAATGTTTTTAAATGTACAAAAACTTCTGACCTTAAAATTAAGTATTGAGGATAGGGGTATATATTTAAACTCAGATAGGTATATGTTGATAGTTTTTCTAAATATGCTATAAAGTGACAATGTATAGGCAAAAGGAAATAAATATACCTTGTTTTCCCTTTGATGTCTATTTGATTTACTAGATTAGCTTATTTATGCGTATATATTAAGCCTGACTGAGAAACACAAAATTGAGCAATATATCCAACTTTTACTTATAGCATTAAAAATAAGCCATGATACAGTAACCATATTTGAATATAGGTTCAAATCCTTGGAAGTAAATCATTTGGAACTTATAGAATTCCCAAAAAGTTTATTTTGCTACTTAGATATTCTGAACAGATTAAAAAGAAGAGCCCAACTTTAACAAAATGTTCATTGAATTGTTAAACATAAAGTTAAAATCAAAACTTTTTAAAAATTTGGAAATATCATACAGTCTTAAAATTATACATAAGGATTGCAATTTTTAATGTATCAGGTATAATCAGAATGTATAATGTGTGACTTGGAAGGAATTGTAATTGATTTAATTATATATTTGTAAGATTCTGTATTTGGAAATTATTTGTACAGTTAACTTATTTTAATTTCAAAGCAAGAAGCTATATTTGGAGTTGGCTATGCTTTTGTGTTTTTTATCCCAAGATACCTATATAGATGAAAGAGAAACATTCAGGTTTTGACATGGTACAATTGTGCTCCTCTCCATGTTTCTCCATTCTCCACAGTGGGAGGGTGCTGAGTGCATGTATATTTCCCTCCCATCTATGAAGAAATGCACATGGTTATTCACAGAGTGAGGTTATTCACAGGCCAGTCTTAGTAGTCATGGCAGGGATGCCACTCCTCTTGAGAGACTGGAGAATAAAAGTAATGGACTCAACTCATCAGGAATGAGATTCAAGAACTTATGCGGTGGAAAAATAAATAGGTAGTGAAACTTCAAGGAGAAGTACTCACTCAGTTCAGTTCAGTTCCGTCGCTCACTTGTGTCCGACTCTTTCCGACCCCACGGACTGCAGCACACCAGGCCTCCCTGTCCATCAGCAACTCCCAGAGTTTACTCAAACTCATGTCCATTGAGTCCATGATGCCATCCAACCATCTCATCCTCTGTCATCCCCCTCTTCTCCTGCCTTCAATCTTTCCCAGTATCAGGGTCTTTTCCAATGAGTCAGCTCTTCGCATCAGGTGGCCAAAGTATTGGAGTTTCAGCTTCAACATCAGTCCTTCCAATGAATATTCAGGACTGGTTTCCTTTAGGATGGACTGATTGGATCTCCTTGAAGTCCAGGGACTCTCAAGAGTCTTCTCCAACACCACAGTTCAAAAGCATCAGTTCTTCTGTGCTCAGCTTTCTATAGTCCAACTCTCACATGACTACTGAAAAAACCATAGCTTTGACTAGATGGACTTCTGTTGTTAAAGTAATGTCTCTGCCTTTTAATATGCTGTCTAGGTTGGTTATAACTTTCTTCCAAGGAGTAAGTGCTTTTTAATTTCATGGCTTCGGTCACCATGTGCAGTGATTTTGTAGCCCCCACAATGAATTCTCTCTGTTTGCACTGTTTCTCCATCTATTTCCCATGAAGTGATGGGAGCAGATGCCATGATCTTAGTTTTC
The DNA here is from genome assembly GCF_019320065.1 of Cervus canadensis. Taxonomy (NCBI): domain Eukaryota; kingdom Metazoa; phylum Chordata; class Mammalia; order Artiodactyla; family Cervidae; genus Cervus; species Cervus canadensis. The sequence goes on along the minus strand of NC_057401.1, from coordinate 46,499,248 downwards.
TGAACGTTGAGTTTTAAGCCAACTTTTTCACTTTCCTCTTTCACTTTCATCAAGAGGCTCTTTAATTCTTCACTTTCTGCCATAAGGGTGGTGTCATCTGCATATCTGAGGTTATTGATATCTCTCCAGGCAATCTTGATTTCAGCTTGTACTTTTTCCAGCCCAGCGTTTCTCATGATGTACTGTGCATATAAGTTAAATAAGCAGGGTGACAATATACAGCCTTGACGTACTCCTTTCCTGATTTGGAACCGGTTGTTCCATAGTACTCAGTACATTTTATGTACTTCTACATGTATTTTTCTCAAGGCAACTGTGATGGTACATTACTCTCTAACTATGTCTAATGATCAGTGAGCAGCTACAGGTGTCTGGCCTATAGTTATGTTCAATACATCCTTGGTTAATTAAATAAAAATGTAGGTAATTGAATGAACTCAGCTGTGTTTCTTCAAACTAAATACAAATTTTATCTATTGAAAAATGAATATTATGTAGGAATTCAAAAATTATGGAAATGTTTTCTCTTTAAACTTAACTTTATAATAAGTAATTTTAACTAGTGTTAACATATTTAAGGTTTATAAAAGTAGCTGAAATCAGGCTTAGTTGTTTGTCTAAATATTCTTTTTTTACAATTACTGTAGGGGTGGAAAAATTTAAAATATACACCCACAGGATTTATATATATATGTTTAAAAATTCTATTTAATTATTTTTAAAATTTAATTATAGATGCTGAAACATTTTATGACTGCATGCAACATATCATGCAGGCACAATAATTTATGCTGCAATATATATATATAATGAACAAACAATTACCTGAAAGGATGCATTTATGTATGTTGAAAAATGTCATTACAGTTGGACATTAACTTATTTAACTTGTAGACCAGGGAATCAAGTGTTATTAGGACAAAATGTTTCTTTTAAAGACATATATTTAACCTCTGATTATACTTATATAATCACTTCCTGTTTTATATATATATTGAAAATTTCTAAAAAAAAACCTCATTATTCAGGTACCCTGATGTTCTACTATAGTTATCTTTTCAATAAAAAGAGTTTTAGACTATGGCAGCTATAGTTGATCACATAATGACTATTCCATTAACCCACATAATTCACTATGTTCTCAAGTATTCAAACCTATAAATAAATAGATTATACACCCTTAAAACAAAATAATGTAACTGACAATATGTCAAAACTGTTTTGTATATCTGTAAATGTGTAAGATATCTGCAGGTAGCTCTTTTGCTAAAAGTTTTTTGACAGATCATCATTATAACTGTAATACAAACTATCAGGTTTATGTATAAAGAATAAAACTGAACTTTCTGACCACATAGGTTTAAAGTTAATGAAACCTCAAAAATTGCAATTGTTTTATTTTTGAACTTAAGGGAAGAAAAATACAGCACCTATTATAAACTCATAAGAGTAAATAGAGTTAAATGCCCAGAACTTAAACTTTACTGTAGATTCCTTCAATAAATGAATGAGTCAAGCAAGCACTAATAGAAATATAGAATGAGAGATTTGTGGATGAAGACCTCTAACTTATAGGGAATTAAGGATAAGTGTTGCAGTGCATTTCTTGACAGAAATCATGCAAATGGAAAGAGACTAGAATATAGTGAGGTGGATGAACCTAGAACTTGTTATACAGAGTGAAGTAAATCAGAAAGGGAAAAACAAATTATGATGTATTAACACATATATATGAAATCTAGAAGAATATACCAATGAACCTACTTGCAGGGAAGAAATGGAGACACAGATGTAGAGAATGGACTTGTGAACACAGCAGGGGATGGAGAGGGTAGGACAAATTAAGAACTAGCATTGACTTATATACACTGTCATGTATAAAACTGATTTAAAAATAAAAAGTTGCTGTCTAGCACAGGGAGCCCAGCTTGGGCTTGTTAATATTAACAGCAACAGAGGATGAGATGGTTGGATGGCATCACTCACCTATCAAACTCAGTGTATATGAGTTTATTACTGCACTTATTACTAGGCATACTATGTACAAGTTATAAACTATCAACAGTAGCTGTAAATAATATGGGATAATAAAAATATGAAAATAAATAAATATAGGATAAAAATAGATAAGAAATAAACAAACATGGAATAAGTAAAATATGAGAAGGAAGCCAGTTACAAAGAGACAGTGCATAATTCCACTTATGTGAAGTAGCTAAAGTAGTCAAATTCATATAATCAAAGAAGGGAATTATGGTTGCCAAGCACTGGGATAGGGAAAAAAGATGAAATTATTAATCAACAGGCATAAAGTTTCAGTTAAGCAAGATGAATAAGTTCTAGAGGTCTGCTCTATGACACTGTACCTATGACCAACAATACTGTATTGCACAGTGTTTTTTATAAACATGAAGTAATTTACTAAGAAGGTATACTTCATGTTAAATGTTCTTTCCACAATAAATAAACTTTTTAAGGCTGTTGTTGTTCAGTTGTCCAGTCATGTCCAACTGTTTGAGACCCCATGGACTGCAGCACACCAGGCCTCCCTGTCCCTCACCATCTTCCAAAGTTTGCCCAGGTTCATGTCCATTGCATAGATGATGCCATCCAGCCATCTCATCCTCTGACACCCTCTTCTCCTTCTGTCCTCAATTTTTTCCCAACATCAGGGACTTTTTCAATGAGTCAGTTATTGGCATCTGGTGACCAAAATACTAGAGCTTTTACTTCAGGATCAGTCTTTCCAATGAGTATTAAGGGTTGACTTTACTTAAGGTTGGCTGGTTTGATCTCCTTTCTGTCCAAGGGACTCTCAAGTCTTCTCCAGCACCATAGTTCAAAGGCATCAAGTCTTTGGTGCTCCGAATTCTTTACAATCCAGCTATCACAACCGTATATGACCACTGGGAAGACCATAGCCTTGACTATATGGACTTTTGTTGACAGAGTAATGTCTCGGCTTTTCAACATACTGTCTGTTATAGCTTTCCTGCCAAGAAGCAGTCATCTTCTGATTTCATCCACAGTGATTTTAGAGCCCAAGAAAGGAAATCTGTCACTACTTCCACCTTTTCCCTTTCTATTTGCCATGAAGTAATGGAGGTGGATACCATGACCTTAGTGTTTTTGTTTTTTTTTTTTAATATTTAGTTTTAAGATGACTCTTTCACTCTCTTCCTTCACCCTCATCAAGAGGCTCTTTGTTTCTCTTTGTTTTCTGCCATTAGAGTGGTATCATATGCATATCTGAGGTGGTTGATGTTTCTACTGCCTATCTTGATTCCAGCTTGTAACTCATCCAAACTGGCATTTCTCCTGAAGTGCTCAGCATTTGGGCTAAACATGATGACAGCAGACAGCCCTGTCATGCTCCTTTCTCAATTCTGAACCAAGCAGTTGTTCCATACAGGGTTCTAGATGTTGCTTCTTGACCCACATACAGTTTTCTCAGGAGACAGGTAAGATGGTCTGATATTCCCATCTCTTTAAGAGCTTTCCACAGTTTGTTATGATCCACACAGTCAAAGGTTTTTGTTTCTCTGGTATCCCCTTGCTTTCTCTATGACCCAGGCTTCTCTGGAGGCTCAGCTGATAATGAAACCACTGGCAAAGAACCCAGGGAGACCTGGGTTCAGTCCCTGGGTTAGGAAGATCCCCTGGAGAAGGGAAAGGCTACCCACTCCAGTATTCTGGCCTGGAGAATTCCATGGACTATATAGTCCATGGGGTCACAAAGAGCCGAACACAACTGAGCAACTTTCGCTTCACTTCAGTCTATGATCCAGCGAACACTGGCAATTTGAATACTGGTTCCACTGCCTTTTCTAAACCCAGCTTGGATGTCTGGAAGTTCTTGATTCACATAATGCTGAAGTCTAGCATGCAATATTTTAAGCATGACCTTACTAGTATGAGAGATGAGTGCAATTGTCTGATGCTTAGCACATTCTTTAGTACTACCCTTCTTGGGAATTGGGATGAGGATCAACATTTTCCAGTTCTGTGGCCACTGCTGGGTCTTCCAGATTTGCTGACATATTGAGTGCAACACTTTGATAGCATCACCCTTTAGTGTTTTGAATAGCTCTACTGGAATTCCATCACATCCACTAGCTTTATTAACAGCAATGCTTCCTAAGGCCCACTTGACTTCACACTCCAAAATGTCTAGCTCTGGGTGACTGACCACATCATCATAGTTATATGGTTCATTAAGATCTTTTGTTTTTTGTACAGTTATTTGTACATTCTTTCCATCACTTTTTTATCTCTTCAGTGTTTACTAGATCTCTAGCATTTCTGTCCTTTATTGTGCCCATCTTTGGGTGAAATGTTCCCTTGATATTTCCAGTTTATATTATCTATACAGATATTAAACAAAGTAGAAATAATTTGATAAATTCACTATATATTAAAGAAAATAGAACTTAAAATCAACTCAGACTGAAAACACCATTTTTGAATAGGGTCCCTTATGGAAAAGTCACAGAGAGAGAGAGCGATGGATGTTACTTTGTTTTCTAATAATGTTAGATAAAGTCTGACGTTAAAAATGATTTAATAATATGTATGAAATATTCTTTCTTTAAAAAAGGGAAATAAGCAAGAAATTTTCTTTTAGAAAGAAGATGTCAAAGATGCAAAGAGATGGTCAGGATTTCATGGATTCAGTCAAATGGGAGGATATACCCGAGAGGAAATGGATCATCTTTCTTGGTCCTCAATAACCTGCCTCCCTGAGTCCTCTTTATTTTTCTGGGAAACTACATTGACAAAGGTAACCCTCATATTCAGTGGACTAAAAAGTTGACGGTCTTCATTTTTGTCAGCAAAGGGGCAGTGTAACCCTACGTTGGTGGAGGCCAGCTCCAAGCAGCTGTGGTTCTTAGGAAGTCTCACTACTGAATCTTAAGTAAAATAATCATTACACAGATTTTGATCAATGCTGATATTTAACCTTGACTTGCATAGGTATCCAGATTAACTGAGTGTTAAAAAACTAGCCTTCCAATGCAGGAGATGCAGGTTCGATTTCTGGGTCAGGAAGATCACCTGAAGAGGAAAATGGCCACCCACTCCAGTATTCTTGCTTGGGAAATCCCATGGACAGAGGAACCTGGCAGGCTACAGTGCATGGGCTCTCAGAGTCCTACACAACTGATGTGACTAAACAACAAGACTCATCTTTAGAGTTAATTCAGATTCTCTTATGTTTCACACACCACAGCTGGAAACTTAAACAATTCAGGAGGAGTGAATATCCTTTACTTACAGAAATGAAAATTTAAATAGACAAGCTATTCTTGGGCAGGTTCTCTATGTACCAGTTTGCTGATAAAATCAGAGACATGAGTACAAATTCAAGCAGTACTTATTTCAACACCAACCCTCTGAAGTATTTAAGGTACCCAGGAATTGCTTATGTAGGTCAGGCTGATAATTCAAAATCTACATGGCAGAAACTTTAAATTGTTCCCATTTATTTTTCCCTTGTTTATTATACCTGCCTCTTTCCAAAAAGGATTTGAGACGTCAATGTATTGTTTAGATACTAGTATTATAAGTTACGAAGGAGTATTAAATTCTGGGAACTTTATAAGAATAGCAAGCCAAGAAATGAATGGTAAGGATTTTCCTCTATACATGCACCCATAAATAATTATTTGTAATCCACTTTGAATTAAGGGAGTGAAATGAACACTTTTAAAAAGCATAAACATAGTTTTATTTTTATGATCTTTTAAACACTGATTATGACTTTTTAAATATCTCCTTTATATATACTAGTAAAATTGAATCAAAATACTGTTATCTGCAGTAATTGATGTTTACAATAGCACTACATTTTACAGTGCATTTCAGTGTATTAGAGTTTTAAAAATATAAATTTTTCTCAAGGACTCTAAAAAAGGTAAATAAATATTTTAGGATGACATATATTTAGGATGACATATATCTTACAAAATAACTTTCTTCCTAAAGTTTTATGTTTCTTTACCTAACATCTCATTTATAAGATATATGTGTATATATAAAACCCTTTTGAATGCTTTTACTTTTTATAAATATTAAATTAATTGCTATTATATTTCATTAATGTTTGTTATTATGTTTATTGATATGATGTAACTGTAATTTTTATTGTATTATATTTATCTAAGTGTCTCTTTTTCCTTTTTTCTTTAACTTATTTTTTTATTAAAGGATAATTGCTTTACAGACATTCTGTTAAACCTCAACCTGAATCAAATCAGCCATAGGGATACATATATCCCCTCCCTTTTGAACTTCTCTCCCATCTCCCTCCGCATACCACCCCTCTAGGTTGATACAGAGCTCCTATTTGAGTTTCTTAGACATACAGCAAATTCCTGTTGGTTACCTATTTTACATATGGCAATGTAAGTTTCCATATTACTCTTTCCATACATCTCACCCTCTCCTCCCCTCTCCTCCTTTTTAGACTCGTGTCCACAAGTCTACTCTCTATGTCTGTTTCTCCATTGCTGCCCTGTAGGTAAATTCTTCAGTACCATTTTTCTTGATTCCATATACATGTGTTAGAATATGATATTTATCTTTCTCTTTCTGACTTATTTGATTCTGTATAATAGGTTGTAGGTTCATCCATCTCATTAGAACTGACTCAAAGGCATTCTTTTTATGGCTGAGTAATATTCCATTGTGTCTATGTACCACAACTTCTTTATCCATTCATTTGTTGATGGACCTCTAGGTTGATTCCATGTTCTAGCTATTGTAAATAAGGCTGCAATGAACAGTGGGATACATATGTCTTTTCCAATTTTGGTTTCCTAAGGGTATATGCTTCGGAGTCAGATTGCTGAGTCATATGGTGGTTTTATTCCTAGCTTTTTAAGAAATCTCCATACCATTTTCCATAGTGGCTGTATCAATTTACATTTCCACAAATAGTGCAAGGGTGTTAACTTTTCTCCATATTCTCTCCAGCATTTATTATTTGTATACTTTTTGATGATGGCCATTCTGACTGGTGTGAGGTGATATCTCATTGTAGTTTTGATTTACATTTCTCTAATAATGAGCAATGCTGAGTATCTTTTCATGTGTTTGTTAGACATCTGTAGGTCTTCTTTGGAGAAATGTCTGTTTAGGTCTTTTTCCCACTTTTTGACTGGGTTGTTTGTTTTTCCAGTATTGAGTTGTATGAGCTGCTTGTATATTTTGGAAATTAATCCATTGTCAGTTGTTTCATTTGCTATTATTTTCTCCCATTGAAAGTTGCCCTTTCACCTTGTCTATAGTTTCATTTGCTGTGCAAAAACTTTTAAGTTTAATCTGGTCTCACTTGTTTACTTTTGTTTTTATTTCTATTATTCTAGGAGGTGGGCCATAGAGGATCTTGCTTTGATTTTTGTCATCGAGTGTTCTGCCTATGTTTTCCACTAAGAGTTTTATAGTTTCTGGTTTACATTTAGGTATTTAATCCATTTTGAGTTTATCTTTGTGTATGGTGGTAGGAAGTCTTCTAATTTTATTCTTTTTACATGCAGCTGTCCAGCTTTCCCGGCACCATTTATTGAAGAGGCTGTCTTTGCCCCATTGTATATTCTTGCATCCTTTGTCAAATATAAGGTACCCATAGGTGCATGGGTTTATTTCTTTGCTTTCAATCTTGTTCTATTAGTCTATGTTTCTGTTTTTGTGCCAGCACCATACTTTCTTGATGACTGTAGCTTTGTAGTATAATCTGAAGTCAGGAAGGTTGATTTCCCTACCTCCATTCTTCTTTCTCAAGACTACTATGGCTATTTGGGGTCTTTTGTGTTTCCATATGAATTGTGAAATTTTTTTTGTTTTAGTTCTGTGAAAAATGTTATTGGTAATTTGATAAGGATTGCATTGAATCTGTAGATTATATTTGGTAGTACAGTCATTTTCACAATATTGATTCTTCCTACCCAGTAACATGAAATATCTCTCCATCTGTTTATGTCATCTTTGATTTCTTTCATTACTGTCCTATAATTTTCTGTGTACAGTTCTGTTGTCACCTTAGGTAAGTTTATTCCTAGATATTTAATTATTTTTGTTGTGATGGTGAATAGGATTGATTCCTTAATTTCTCATTCTGATTTTTCATTGTTAGTATAGAGAAACTCAAGCAATTCTGTGTATTGATTTTGTGTCCTTAAACTTTCTAAATTCACTGATCAGCTCTGGTAATTTTCTGATACTGTCTTTATGGTTTTATATGTACAGTATCATGTTATCTGCAAACACAGAGAGCTTTACTTCTTCTTTTATGATCTGCATTCCTTTTATTTCATTTTCTTCTCTGATTGTTGTAGCTAGGACTCCAAAACTATCTTAAATAATAGTGAAGAAAATGAGCACCCTTGTCTTGTTCCTGATCTTAGGGGAAATGCTTTCAGTTTTTTACCATAGAGAATAATGCTTGTTGTAGGCTTATCATATATGACCCTTACAATGTTGAGGTAGGTTCCTTCTAAACCCATTTGTTGAAGAGTTTTAATCATAAATGGGTGCTGAATTTTGTCAAAGCCTTTTTCTGCATCTATTGAGACTATCACATAGTTTATATCTTTCAATCTGCTAATATGGTGTATTGCATTGATTGATTTGTATATTTTGGAGAATCTTTGCATCCATGGAATAAACCCAACTTGATCATGGTGTATGAGCTTTTTGATGTGCTGCTGAATTCTGTTTGCTAAAATTTGTTGAGGATTTTTGCATCTATGTTCATCAGTGATATTAGCCTGTAGTTTTGTGTGTTTGTGTGTGTGTGTGTTGTCTTTCTCTGGTTTTGGAATCAGGATGAAGGTGCCTTGTAGAATGAGTTTGGAAGTGTTCCTTCCTCTTCAATTTTTTGTAAGAGTATTAGAAGGATAGGCATTGGCTCTTCTCTAAATGTTTGATAGAGTTCTCCTGTGAAGCCATCTGGTTCTGGGCTTTTGTTTTAGGAGAGATTTTTGATCACAGCTTTAATTTCAGTGCTTGCGATTGGGTTGTTCATAATTTCTATTTCTTCCTGGTTCAGTATTGGAAAATTGAACTTTTATAAGAATCTTTCCATTTCTTACAGGTCATCCATTTTATTGACATATAGTTGTTCATAATAGTCTCTTATAATCCTTTGTATTTCTGCATTATCTGTTATAGACTCTCCTTTTTCATTACTAATTTTGTTCATTTGATTCTTCTCTCTTTTTTTCTTGATGAGTTAGGCTAAATGTTTTTCAATTGTGTTTATCTTCTCAAAGAACCAGCTTTTAGTTTTATTAATATTTACTATTGCTTCTTTCATTTCTTTTTCATTTATTTCTGCTCAGAATTTTATGCTTCTATCCTTCTACTAATTTGGGAGTTTTCTTCTTCTTTTTTTCCAGTTGTTTTAGGTATAAAGTTAGGTTGTCTATTCGATGTTTTCCTTGTTTCTTGAGTTGAGATTGTATTGATATAAACTTCCCTCATAGAACTGCTTTTGTTGCATCCCATAGATTTTGAGCTGTGTTTGCATTGTCATCTGTTTCTAGAATTTTTTGATTTCCCTTTTGATTTCTTCAGCAACCTATTTGTTATTTAGAAACATATTGTTTAATCTCCATGTGTTTGTGTTTTTTACAGTTTTATTCTTGTAATTGATATCTATTCTCATAATGTGGTCAGAGAATATGCTTGATATGATTTCAATTTTCTTAAATTTACTGACGTTTGATTTGTGACCCAAGATGTGGTCTATACTGGAGAATGCTACAGGTGCACTTGAGAAGAAGGTGTATTTTCTCATTTGCATGGAATGTCCTGAAGATATCAATGAGATCCATCTCATCTAATGAATCATTTAAGACTTGTGTTTCCTTATTATATTTCTGTTTTGATGATCTGTCCATTGGTGAAAGTGGGGTGTTAAAGTCTCCTAATATTGTGCTACTGTCAATTTCTCCTTTTATGTCTGTTATTGTTTGTCTTATGTATTGAGGTGCTTTTATGTTGGGTGCATAGATATTTACAAGTGTTATGTCTTCCTCTTGGAATGATCCCTCAATCATTATTAATGCCCTTCCTTCTGTCTTGTAATCCTCTATTTTAAGGTCTATTTTCTCTGATATGAGGATTGCTACTCCAGCTTATTTTTGCTTCCCATTTGCATGGAATAAATTTTTCCATCCTCTCACTTTCAGTCTACATGTGTCTTGAGGTCTGACGTGGGTTTCTTGTAGATAGCATATATATGGGTCTTGTTTTTGTATCCATTCAGCCAATCTATATCTTTTGGTTGGAGCATTTAATCCACTTACATTTAAAGTAATCATTGATAATACATTCCTATTGCCATTTTCTTAATTGTTTGGGGTTGATTTTGCAGATCTTTTTCCTTCTCTTGTATTTCTTGACTATATAAGTCCTTATGACATTTGTCATAAAGCTAGTTTTGTGGTACTGAATTTTTTGCTTGTCAGAAAAGCTTTTTATTTCTCCATCATGTTGAATGAGATCCTTGCTGAGTACAGTAATTTTGGTTGTAAATTTTTCCCTTTCAGTACTTTAAATATATTCTGCCATTTGTTTCTGGCCTGCAGAGTTTCTACTGAGAGATCAGGTGCTAAACATATGGGGTTTCCCTTGTATGTTACTTGCTGCTTTTACCTTGCTGCTTTTAATATTCTTTCTTTGTGTTTAGCCTTTGTTAGTGTGATAAGTATGTCTTGGCATGTTTCTCCTTGGGTTATCCTACATGGGACTCTTTGCACCTCTTGGACTTGATTGACTGTTTCCTTTTCCATGTTGGGGAAATTTTCAACTATAATTTCTTCAAAATTTTTCTCATACCCTTTATTTTTCTCTTCTTTTTCTTGGACCACTATAATTCAAATGTTGCTATGTTGATATTGTCCCAGAAGTCTCTGAGACTATCCTCTGTTCTTTTCACTCTTTTTACTTTATTCTGCTCTTCAGAAGTTATTTCCACCACATTATCTTCCAGCTGACTGATGCATTATTCTGCTTCAGATATTCTGCTATTAATTCCTTCCAGAGTATTTTTTACTTCAGTAATTGTGTTGTTTGTCTCTGTATGTTGATTCATTAATTCTTCCAGGTCTTTGTTAATTGATTCTTGCATTTTCTCCATTTTGTTTTCAAGGTTTTTGATCACCTTTACTATCTTTATTTTGAATTATTTTCCATGTAGTTTGCCTGTTTTTCTCTTCATTTATTTGAACTCCTTTGTTTATAATTTGTTCCTTCATTTGTGTAGTATTTTTTCTGCCTTTTCATTATACACACACATATATATATGTATTAACTTATCGTGTTTGAGGTCTCCTTTTCCCAGGCTTCAAGATTGAATTCTTTTTTCCTTTTCATTTCTGCCCTCCTAAGGTTGGTCTTATTTAACTTATATACAGAGTACCTCATGAGAAACACTGGGCTGGATGAAGCACAGGCTGGAATCAAGATTGCCAGGAGGAATATCAATAATTTCAGATATGCAGATGATATCACCTTATGACAGAAGTGAAGAAGAACTAAAGAGCCTCTTGATGAAAGTGAAAGAGGAGAGTAAAAAAGTTGGCTTAAAGGTCAACATTCAGAAAACTAAGATCATGGCATCTGGCCCTATCACTTCATGGCAAATAGATGGGGAAACAGTGGAAACAGTGGCTAACTTTATTTTTGGGGGGCTCCAAAATCACTGCAGATGGTGATTGCAGCTATGAAATTAAAATACCTTTATTCCTTGAAAGGAAAGTTATGACCAACCTAGACAGCCTATTAAAAAGCAGAGACATTACTTTGTCAACAAAGGTCCATCTAGTCAAGGCTATGGTTTTTCCAGTAGTCACATATGGATGTGAGAGTTGGACTATAAAGAAAGCTGAATGAAGAAGAATTGATGCTTTTGAACTGTGGTGTTGGGGAAGACTCTTGAGAGTCCCTTGGACTGCAAAGAGATCCAGCCAGTCCAACGTGGAGGAGGTCAGTCCTGGGTGTTCATTGGAAGGAATGATGTTGAAGCAGAAGCTCTAATATTTTGGCCACCTGATGTTAAGAGCTGACTCATTTGAAAAGACCCTGATGTTGGGAAAGATTGAAGGCAGGAGGAAAAGGGGACGACAGAGGATGTGATGGTTGGATGGCATCACTGACTCGATGGACATGAGTTTGGGTAAGCTCCGGGAGTTGGTGATGGACACGGAGGCCTGGTGTGCAGTGGTTCATGGGGTCACAAAGAGTCGGACACGACTGAGTCACTGAACTGAACTGAACTGAGAGTTGGTCTAGTGGTTTGTGTAAGCCTCATATAGGGTGAAATTTGTGCTGGGTTTTTTGGTTTGTTTGCTTGTTTTTCCTCCAATGGGCAAGGCTGAGTGAGGTGGTAATCCTGTCTGCTAATGATTGGACTTGTATTCTTGTTTTGCTTGTTGTTTAGATGAGGTGTCGTGCACGGGGTGGTACTAGTGGTTGGGTGATTCTGGGTCTCGTGTTCAAGTGGTCTCCTTAGTGTGTGTTCTCACTATTTGATGCTCCCTAGGGTTATTTCTCTGGCAGTCTAGGATTTTGGAGGCAGTGCTCCCACTCCAAAGGCTCAGGGCTTGATCTCTGGTCAGGAATGAAGATTCCACAAATGGTTTGATATGGCATTAAGTGAGATTAAAACAACTACCCCAAAATGAGTAATCAAAGATGAATCTCAGATGAATGGCAGTTACAAAATCAGGCAAATAATAAGTAAAATAATGGAACTATATTCCATTCCACCAGGTACTCAGTGGAGTTGGCGACTAGGGCAGCACTAAATATAGTGCTCTAGAAGGGTATGGCAACCAGTATTGACCAATATGCTCCAGTATTCTTGCCTGGAGAACCCCCCTGATGGAGAAGCCTGGCTGGCCACAGTCTACAGTGCTGCAAAGAGTTGGATATGACCAAGGCAACCCTGCCCACACAGATGCAAGATTTTTTTTTTTTTTTTGCCTGTGGTGGCTCTGCCCCATGAGAGGAGCTTGAAGGTGGCACAGCTGCTTGGCTTGTGGGGACCCTGGTGGTGCAAGGTGTGCAGGGACACGGACTGCCTACACCCCAGGAGTTATGGCCTTATCAGAGTCTTTTTTCGAGCCTCTTGTAGCTGGTGACCAGAAGGCCTCTTTGGACAGTCTTTCTCCATAGCTCCTTCTGTTCAGCCAATGAGAGGACTCCCTTTCCTGGAGTCCTCCTCTGTTGTTTGGTGTATCAGGCACATAGAGGGGACCCTGGCTAGGGTTCTACTCTATAGTTCAGTGCATCAAGTGTTTGATGAGCCAGCCTCTCTATCGTTCAGCTGCAGGTGTTGGCGTGTGGGGAGAGAGAGGCTATGGTGATGGCTCCACTCCCTACACATGACTCAGCAGTGTCACCTTGCTTCCACGGCTGCCCGGCTTTCCTCCACAGGGATTTCCCACCACAATCTTCTTCACATCCCCTCGGTCTGTCTCTCTGCAGTCATCAGCAGTCCTTGCCCTGGGATTGCGCTGCAATCCCTACACTCCAGCTCCCAGCTGCTGTGCTTTCCAGGCGACCCCTGTCCCTCTCCAAGGTATGTATGGCTGTGGCAAGGACTGTCTGATTCTCATTCCATTTAGGCTGCCACAGATCAGCTGTTTCACTCTCAGCCTTAAATGTGTCTCCTCCGACTCAGACAGTTGCCCCTTTGTGGGGATTGGACCCCTGCTTCAGTTCCCCCACACCCTAAGGGCAAGTCCAGTCCTACTAACATTCTTGTTTTACCCCCTAATTCCTTCATCTTACTGAGTTTTATCAGTAGGATTGTGTGTATTCTTTTCTATGTATATTATTTTCTGGTGGTCAGGTACTCCTCTCTTCTCTCAGCTGGTGTTATGCATGCACTTCTGTGTCTGAACGTGTATTCCTGATGTATCCATGGAGAGAGATGTACTCCATGTCAACTTACTCCTCCAGCATCTTGTTCTCCCATAGTGTCTTAAAGGCTAGTCATTGACTTTACAATTTCAGAAACTCTGTATTATCTGTTGATTCAGAAATATCAATATCTATAAAAGAGGAAATATACCAGTGAAATGACTTTGAGACTGGCTGATGTCAGAGTGGCAATTTGTCTACTTACATCATGTTACAAATATCTGATATTAGAATAGAGATGGTAAATTTATAATTCCAAATAGTAGAATAAGGAAGAAGAGCTTTTAGTATACATAGAGAAGAAAAAATAAATGTGTTGTATCTTAAGGCAAATTTCCATCCATTTATTCACATCTGGTGAATTTCCCTTCTCTATTTCAGGGAGAAAATCTGTTGCCTAAAGGACATACTTGTAGGTTTAAGATCCCAAAGAACCCTTATGTGAGACAAAATAACTAACACATCATTTTAACTTACCTTTTATATATCAAAATACATGAGAAATCCCCCTTTTTTGCCCTCTCTGTAGGGGTAAAAAGCACATTATTATTTTCAGGATTATATGTCATTTTGCCTCACTTATAGTTTGATGTGTAATTCTATTTTAGAAAACCATCTACTGTACATACACCTTAGCTAAATATGTCTTAATTTTGAAACAAAATGTAGAGCTCTGTTGTGTCTGGGACTTAAAGTCAATAATAATTTAACTTCATTCATATCTACTTGGTCTATTAACTTTCCAATGAGACAGCCAAATTGTGAAATTAAGTTTTGTTTTAAGGCAAGGAGACTACCTCCATTTCTATATGATTTATTCCTATTGAGATATCTAGATTTTTGTAAGTTGCTAATATGGTGAACTGGGGCTTCCAGGTGGCTCAGTAGTAAAGAATTTGCCTGCCAATGCAGGAGACTCAGGTTTGATCTCTGGGTTGGGAAGATCCCTTGGAGAAGAAAATGGCAACCCACATGAATATTCTTGCCTGGGAAATCCCAAGGACAGAGGAGCCTGGCAGGCTATAGTCCATGGGGTCAAAAAAGAGTTGGTCACAGCTTAGTGAATAAATAACAACAGAATTATGCTGAATTAGACCTGTAAAGAGACATGCAAAGTTAAAAGAAATGAAGTTTCTGTGGACTTATTCATAGCTTTGGTGATGGATATGTTTATTAGGTTGAACTGGATGATTATTTCACAATGGAATGTAGATCAAATCATCACATTTGATACTAGTACACCTTATATGGATCTTAAATAATTATCATTTTACCTCAGTAACAATGAAGAGAGAAAGTATAGGGTTTCTTTAGAATAGTCATAGAAGACTTTCTCATGGAATCTCTTCCTTTGGTAACAGTTGAGTTCAGTCACTTATCCATGTCCAACTGCTTGCAACCGCATGGACTGCAGCATGCCAGGCTTCCCTGTCCATCACCAACTCCCAGACCTTGCTCAAACTCATGTCCATTGAGTTGGTGATGCCATCCAACCATTTCATCTTCTGTCGTCCCCTATACTCCTGCCTTCAGTCTTTCCCAAAATCAATGTCTTTTCCAATGAATCAATTCTTCACATCAGGTGGACAAAGTATTGGAGTTTCAGCTTCAGCATCAGTCCTTCCGATGAATATTCAGGACTGATTTCCTTTAGGATTGACTGCTTTGATCTCCTTGCAGTCCAAGGGACTCACAAGAGTCTTTTCCAACATCACAGTTCAAAAGCATCAATTCTTCAGCACTCAGCTTTCTTTATAGTCCAACTCTTATATTCATACATGACTACTGGAAAAACCATAGCTTTGACTAGATGGATATTTGTTGGCAAAGGAATGTCTCTGCTTTTTAATATGCTGTGTAGGTCGGTCATAGCTTTTCTTCCAAGGAGAAAGCATCTTTTAATTTCATGGCTGCAGTCACCATCTGCAGTGATTTTGGAGCCACCCCACCCCCCAAAAAAAATAAAGTCTGTCATTGTTTCCCCATCTATTTGCCATGAAGTGATTGGACCAGATACCATGATCTTAGTTTTCTGAATGTTGAATTTTAAGCCAACTTTTTCACTCTCCTCTTTCACTTTCATCAAGAGGCTCTTTAGTTCTTCACTTTCTGCCATAAGGGTGGTGTCATCTGTGTATCTGAGGTTATTGATATTTCTTCTGACAGTCTTAATTCCAGCCGGCATTTTGCTTGATGGTAACAGTTCAGATGTGAATAAAGTACTTAATTAGTATATACTACTACTTGATGACTATCAATTTCTTTAAGGTAAATGGTGTATAATTGAACAAGTAGAAGTTTCAAAATAATTTGGATATTGATATTTCTTTCTTTCTATGCAGCCATCTCTTGTTAAAAAAGTATCTGTATATTTTATTCAGCTATAGGTTTAAAACTAATATCTTTCACCATGGTTAGGAAACTATCTTTTCTCATCAATAGTTACCTTAAAATGTGTGATTATCTAGAGAGAGCTCTGACCAGTTGGGGAGGTAAATCAGTGATACCATGAATTGCATAGGCTATTAAGGAAGTTTTATTAAGTATTATTATGAAACACATTAAAATAAAAATGGTTCATCTTATGCCATTCTTTGGAATAGAAAAATAAAGCTTTATTGTATTTATATTTTAAACTTCGGCTTAATCAGTCTCAACGAAAAAAAATCAGACTGCCTTCAACTGATAAAACTTAAGGGTAAACTACATTAAAAAAATAATATCTCAATATTTTCAGAAATACAGACTAAAGCATGTAGAGAGTAATAGGGTCCTTTGAGTAAGAAAGAGCCTTTAAAAGATATTTTAAAATAATGATTCATCATCTATCACACTTACACTAAATTATAACCCTCCCTCTTCTCAATGTTTCCTATATTGAAGTAGCCAATTCCTTTCCTAAGGCAAATTATTTCCCGTGTAGAATCCTCAGACTATTTAAAGGGATTAACTAATTTACCAAAGATTCAAAAGGAAAATTAGTATTAGAATTATTACATATTAATTCTAAATAATTCATTTCAATAAAGAGTAATTATGAAAAGTTAATTTTTAATATTTTAATTCCACATACCATATTTACTTGAAAGATGTAATAATTTAACTTTGGACTGAATAAAGATAAAGCAATTAATCATTTTAATAAAAATCTCAAAGTACACATGGTCTAGTCATTTTATTTGAAAAGGGATTTTAAAAATAATCTTGGCACTTCTCAGACTATTATCTGTACTACTAAGAAAAGCATCTCATCTGCTTTCATGGATGTTTACACTTTAATTTAAATATAACATTGTTTTCAGCAAGGTTATTGTTTACAACTTCACTTACTGAGCAGTGAATCTTTAATATTTAAGTTAGAGCAACTTTCTTTTGATGCAATGTATCACCTTATATTAAAACTTTAGTCTGTTATGGTACCCTATTTTCTGCAATATTTGCATATAATTCTTTCTTGACTTTCATAGGGAAATAAATTACATCTATTTCTACTCATGAAACTCTACATATGTTCTGTCATGTGGATATAGGCTGCTATCATCTAGGATAACAATTCTGTTAGTCATTATCACGTGATAAATAATAGATAAGTAATTTTGGAAAAATTGAGCAAGAAGTCACTTGTAGTGATTATCATCAGTCATAAATTTTCAAAGTTCTTAAACTCTCTCTCTCCCTTCTGTCTCTCTCTCTTTCTGTTTCTTTACCCCTTTCCCTCTCCCTCAGCAAGACTGATGCATTTGCCAATACAAACTCTAAATTAAAGAGAATTACACACTTCTAAAGCACAGTTATGGTCTTGACAAAATAAAGTAAATAAATGAAAGACAGAAAATAGTTGATTTAAAGCCTTGTGATAAACCAGTGTTCTTTTTTTTTTTTTTTTTCTTTCTTTTTATTAGTTGGAGGCCAATCACTTCACAACATTTCAGTGGGTTTTGTCATACATTGATATGAATCAGCCATAGATTTACATGTATTCCCCATCCCGATCCCCCCTCCCACCTCCCTCTCCACCCGATTCCCCCGGGTCCTCCCAGTGCACCAGGCTGGAGCACTTGTCTCATGCATCCCACCTGGGCTGGTGATCTGTTTCACCATAGATAGTATACGTGCTGTTCTTTTGAAATATCCCACCCTCATATTCTCCCACAGAGTTCAAAAGTCTGTTCTGTATTTCTGTGTCTCTTTTTCTGTTTTGCATATAGGGTTATCGTTACCACCTTTCTAAATTCCATATATATGTGTTAGTATGCTGTAATGTTCTTTATCTTTCTGGCTTACTTCACTCTGTATAATGGGCTCCAGCTTCATCCATCTCATTAGGACTGGTTCAAATGAATTCTTTTTAATGGCTGAGTAATATTCCATGGTGTATATGTACCACAGCTTCCTTATCCATTCATCTGCTGATGGGCATCTAGGTTGCTTCCATGTCCTGGCTATTATAAACAGTGCTGCGATGAACATTGGGGTGCACGTGTCTCTTTCAGATCTGGTTTCCTCAGTGTGTATGCCCAGAAGTGGGATTGCTGGGTCATATGGCAGTTCTATTTCCAGTTTTTTAAGGAGTCTCCACACTGGTTTCCATAGCGGCTGTACTAGTTTGCATTCCCACCAACAGTGTAAGAGGGTTCCCTTTTCTCCACACCCTCTCCAGCATTTATTGCTTGTAGACTTTTGGATAGCAGCCATCCTGACTGGTGTGTAAAGATGCTCAACATCACTCATTATTAGAGAAATGCAAATCAAAACCACAATGAGGTACCATTAAACCAGTGTTCTTAAGGATTTCAGATTTGGACAACTAGTGTCTGGAATGTATATTGAAGTCAGAGGTCAATTCTTTGGTTCATGTTATATTTTTATTTAGAACTGAGATGCCTGGTTAAAGCACTATATTTACTTGCAATATGTAATAATTTAGCTTCAAAAATATGAAACTTCAAAATGTGAAAGTGTATATTTAGCCTGTTTATAAGAGGGAAAATCAGTGTCTTCTCACAGTTTTTAAATTCAGATCTTTCCATCCACTATTTTGGGTTCAAATACACTCAGACCAGTGAGGCAAAAAATTAAATAAATATCATCTTAGGAGAGTGTTACCTTTGTTTTCCTGGCAGAAGCAAATGAAAATCCTTTCAGAAAAGAAACAAATTTGAGTTAAAATTTTTAAAACCCACATATAAAGATTTCCCATAATTCAGAAATAAAATACTGTACTTATTATGTAGTAAATGAGAGTCAACATCTATGAAGAGTGGGATTCAATTTTTTACATCTTTACATAGTAAAACTATTACACATATTTTATAGAAAAGCCTCTATTTAAAATAAGGATATCTGGGATACTATTAAAATACTCAAGAAAACATAAAAAAAAGAACCCCTATAAATGATATATATAGTTAATTTTTAAAGTAAATGCTAAATTTCAAATGTTTTAAATTAAACTAAGGAATTTAATGAGCTAGAACATAAATTTAAGGAAATTACCCTCAATGCACCATAGAGAGAAAGTGAAGTGAAAGCTGCTCAGTCATGTCCCACTCTTTGCGACCCCAAGGACTATACAGTCCACCGAATTCTCCAGGCCAGAATACTGGAGTAGTTTGCTGTTTCCTTCTCCAGGGCATCTTCCCACCCAGGGATGGAACCCAGGTATCCTGCATTGCAGGCAGATTCTTTACCAGTGGAATCACCAGAGAAGCCCAAGAAAGCTGAAGTGCACAGCCTACCCTTCTCAAGTGGATCTTGCCAACCTAGAAATTGAACTGGGGTCTCTTGCATTGCAGGTGGATTCTTTACCAGCTGAGTTACCAGGCAAGCCCATGGAGAGAAAAAAGAAATGCAAAATATAAGATAGGTGATTAGACTTGGAGGACCAAATGAAAAATTGCAAAGTATGTCTAATATGAGTTCTAAAACAGAATAAGGATAGATGTAATAATCTAATGAAATAAGGTTAAATTGTCTTAGAGGTGGTAAAATCACAAGACCTTTGAGTTCCAAATACAGTAAACAAAAATAAAAACTAAAATGAATTAATAATTGAAGCATAATATTGAAACTGTAGAATCTCAAAACAAAGAGGACAGAAAGAGAGCAAATTATTTAGACTATTACCTAGACTTGGCAGCAGACTTTTCATTAGCAACAACTTAAGTCAGAAAAACACTGGAAAACTATCTTGAGAATATTGGGGCAAAAAAATTCAAAATGAGATTTTACCGAATTAAATATTTTAACCATTTTTATAGAGTTAGGAAAAGAAAAAAAAAAATTAGACTTTTTTTTTTTTTTTTTTTTAAAGGAAGCAAACCAAGACCAGGACAGTTTTCTAGGAAGGTGGGGAGCAGACAAGAGTAACACTTTTTGAAATAAATGCTACAGGATCTAGTTCAAGTAGAAATAAATTGAACCCAGAAGAAAAAGTGAGATTCAAGGAAGGTTATTTATCAGGAATAGGCAAGCATGTTGGTGGTGGTTCTTTACGAAAAATGTTAGAATATAATCCGTGCTCCTCTTTTCTAATCAAGCATTCATTTGCATGGGCATATAATAAATCTAGCTTGGGTGTCTGAGCCTGCACACACAGCATAAAATTATTTTGGGTTCAGAGTTAATGCTTGACAACTCAGATTTTCATTCAGAACCTAATCTTAGGTATATTCATGTTGGCATGTTGGCATCTTGGTGAAATGCTTCAACTGTCCTGCTGCAAGCACCGGCAGCATCCCTTTCCATAGAAAAGGAAATATACATGAAAACCACAGCAAGTTTCGGTTGTTAAGAGTAATGCTTTTACTGAGATTTAAGAATTTGCTTTTATGTTCATCAGATCTTCTGCCCTCCTTCTTTGGGCATGTGCCCCTTTTTTATCTTCTGGTAATCCCAGAACTACTGAGGATAAAACTGTAGAGGGCCAACTGAACATTCTAGAATTAGACATTGGCCAACCTACTGTTAAACTCCATTTCTCTCTCTCTATCACAAACATATACTGTTACACACTCATTCACACATACTCACACACCTTTGTAATATTGATAATACCTTTCCTTCCATTGCCCCGAGAACCAGCATCAGACAAAGCTATAGCTAGACATTGTCTACATCATAGTCACAGCTTCCTGTTAGACCTCTGTGACATCCACCATCCTGATAGCTGAGTATGCACATAGTCTGTTGCCATATTACCTTTGAATATACAGGCCACATACACATACAGCTTATCCCTATTTTGTGTTGGTAGGCTTCCCTGGGAGGCCTGGCATGTTGCAGTCCATGGGGTCATGAAAAGTTGGACGTGACATGGTGACTGAATAATAACAACAACAGGCTTCCCTGGTGGCTCAGTAGGTAAAGAATCCACCTGCAATGCAAGAGACCTGGGTTTGATCTCTGGATCAAGAAGTTTCCCTGGAGAAGAAAATGGCAACCCACTCCAGGATTCTTGCCTGGGAAATCCCATGGACAGACGACAATGTCAGGACAAAGTCCATGGGGTTGCAAAGAGTTGGACCTGGATTAGCGACTAAACCACCACCACCGGGAGTCTCCTGGAATCATTCCTCACACCCAGATTAATGTCAGCCTGCAGCTCTCTGTCATCCCTGAACTATCTAAGCCTTTTGTCAATGCTGCCCTAAATCTGTCAATATCATAGAGACACTGACTGAATTTCAGAAGAAAGAAAGAGGAAACATTTTGAAAACCATGTCAAGAGGAGTCTGGAGGAAAGGACTGGTTGAGTTCATACATAGTACTCCCTACTCATTTTATTTCTAATCTTATAAATGGAACTTATTTATGTCCTTATTTTTTATAAAAAGGAGCTCTCCAGTTAGATGGAGAAAGAATATGTTCAACACTATGAAAATGGAGATTGATGTGTACTGTTTTAGGTTTGCTATGTTGAGAAATATATATATATATACACACACAACTCAACATTCTAGAATTAGACATTGGCCATACTGTTATTAAAATAGATGTCTTTGCTTATCACAAACGTGTGCACACACACACACACACACACACATTTCCTTCTTTGTAGCAGAAAGTAAAAAGAATAGCCCAAACTCCAAACGAATTGCAAAATTATACACTTTCCTCCCATCCTAGAAAACAAATCTGGGATAAAGCAGGGAAAAAAGAATGCAAAAAAGGGCAATTCAGGCTAATATCTGTCATACACAGAAATGTTCATTTTCACTCAGTGTGTCTAACTCTGAGGAGAAGTCTCCTTGTCTGGGAACCAGTGTATCATGGTAATAACTGAGGTTGTCATGTGGACTGGATAACAAACCTTAGCAGGTCACTGGCCCTATTTAGGCTCAGTCTTACATCTAGGGTACCAGATGAGTGTTTCTAATCAAAGTGGTCTAGCCTGTTTATTAGGAATAAAAATATTGTAGTTCAAGGACAAAACTCAACATGGTTAATTTGTAGATTGTATCATTGCCTATAATACCATCTGGCTGTTGTGATGATAGTAGTTGACAGATCAAAAATTCAATGTTTGGAATTAAAGAGAAATACCTTTCATCACTGGACTTCTAAGCAGAATTTAAAAAAAAAATGGTTCTTAAAGCAAGTGCTATTTTGAATGTTGGAAGACACATCAGGGTGATGACTGGAAAACAAACAGAAGCTTTTTCTCATTTGTTTTAGGTAGCTATGTCAAATTTTGCCTTCCTGGAAAAAAAACAACTTTAACTGTACCAGAATAGGAAATCCAGTTGACATTTTTATAACCATTTACACAGCAATATCTACCTAAGAAATTATTTTTGAAAATGCAAAAAAATAATTTGCATATGTAAATTTCATATATTAAATTAAACTGCAGTCTCAAATTAGAAAGGAAAGGGTAGTGTTTTACATAAATGGTTCTGGAATAACTATAGAGTCTTGTGGAAAAATTTAAAATTGGATTTGTTCCTCATAGCATATATCAAGATATGCAGTTCAATATGGAAGAACACGTGAGTAAATCCCACCCAACAGGTAGGGGATATATACTATTATACTTCTAGGTGATTGAAAAGAAAATATGGACACATTTAATGATATAAGAAGTTTTTAAAAGTATGTTAAAAAATATGATAGCTGAGTAAAAAGGCCAACCTCCCACTGGGAAAGTATTTGCAAAACATATTCTAAATATGTGAAATTCTTAAACAAGGGGAAAAAAAAGATTAAAAAAATATACTAGAGCTATGAACAAACATTTCATAAAATATAACTCATTATACATATATTTATATTCAGATGCCAAATAAAATAAATTCATGCTAAAACAACAATAAAATATTCTGAGAACTACAAATGCATTTGTTTTGGGATAAAATGATGTAAAGAGATATTTAGAAAGTGTTGAGCAACATTGATCACAATAAGACCTCTCTTTCATAAAAATTTTGAAAATTAAATCTCTAACAATTACTACCAGAACAATACAAATTTTTGTTCCATTCATGAATAAAGTTAAAAAGAAACATACTATATATCCATAGTAGGAAGATTTCAGCATGGAAAGTGCTTCAACACTTAAGAATGCAGTGTTAAAAGCTGTATGCTAGCATAAATAGTTATAATATTTATGTATGTCAAAATTCTAACATGCCATTATGTATTATTTTCTAATTTAAAAAAATCTTATAAACTGACCAGGCTTCCCTGGTGGCACCTACAGTAAAGAATCCACCTGCACCCGGCAGACCTGGGTTCGATCCTTGGGTTGGGAAAATCCCCTGGAGGAGAGCACAACAATCTACTCAGGTTTTCTTGTCAGGAGAATCCCCACTGAGCACTGAAGAACTGATGCTTTTGAACCATGGTGTTGGAGAAGACCCCTGAGAGCCCCTTGGACAGCAAGGAGATCAAACTAGTCAATTCTAAAGGAAATCAATCCTGAAGAGTCACTGTAAGGACTGATGCTGAATCTGAAGCTCCATACTTTGGCAGCCTGATGGAAAGAACTGACTCACTGGTAAAGACCCCGATTCTGGGAAAGATTGAAGGCAGGAGAAGGGGATGACAGAGGATGAGATGGTTGGATGGCATCCCTGACTCTATTGACATGAGTTGGAGCAAGCTCTGGGAGTTGGTGATGGACAGAAAAGCCTGGAGTGCTCCAGTCCATGGAGTCTCAAAGGGTCGGACACAATTGAGAGACTGAACTGAACTAAATTGAAGAAACTGACCAGTTTTTTGCTTGTTTGTTTGTTTTTTAAAAACATTTACTATGAGTGCAGCATTCACGCTTAAATGTTTCTCAGAAGAAAAAATATAATGTTCCCTTCTATACTTCAATTTTTATTTTACTATAGAATGGGAAGGAATTTAAATATGAGTTGAACACAAATTATTTTAAATTAACTGATACCCAGAAAATAGCTTCTTTAAAATTCCACAAAGAAACATTTGCTAAATCCAGGGTAAGGCATCCTAGCCGGGTGGATTTCTTCTGTTTTTCTCTTCATGACCAACTTGATTCCTTTCATAACCTACTTACTTGTTTATGTTTGCTTAAACTCGTTTTGATATATTGTGCTAATCAGATATATCTCCTGCCCTTTTGTGTTAAAGCTCTTTTGAAAAATTCTTGTCTCATGATATTGCCATTTGAGTTTGCTGTAAATGATAATTTATATTGGGAGAACACTACTACATGAATTCCATCCTCCTCCCAAGAAATTGATACTTTATCATTTATATTTTTATGAAAGGTACAAAATGTGAAGTCAGCAAATTTCAGAAAGTATTACAATATTTATAATGGTATGAGGCAAAGATTCATTGAGTAGGTCTCCTATGTATATTTGATTGATATTTTTGGAACACTGAAGTGGAGTGCATAGGATAACGACATCCAAAAGGAAATAATCACAAATCTTAAGTTCAACTCCAAATGATTTATTCTCATCTACGTCTTTATTAAGATTTTTCTTCTTTCTTCTTTAGTGACAAACATAAACTTTAACATCTTTCATTTATTAGTATGTGTTTAAAAATAACATATTAAACAAATTCTCAAACAAAAGTCAGGGGCTTAATAAAAGATTTGCCTACTTTCCTTCTGTGAAACTCAGGCTATATAATAAAAATCACCTGCCGCAATTCATATATCAAAAGTCAATGAGAGTCTCATCTTAGAATTAATGACAAAACAGCACGATATTAGTTCTGACATCAACTGCTGCCTTTGAGCAATGAATTTCCACTTAGCCAACCATTATTTCTATTTAATCAAAATAATTGCCTCTGAAAATCGCAAACACTGGAACTGGCTGGAAAGAAAAGAGAACAGAATTTTTAAAAAATTTTTTATTATAGCCAATCTTGAAGATATTTTAAAAGTCAGGAGAATAATATAGTCAGTGAACATGTAGCAACTTACTATTTTTCTGCAATTATCCATGTGACCAATTTTGGTTTTTTTATAATCCACATATTTCTCTTGATGGATTATTTTGAAGCAAATTCCAGAGTCATATAAATTCACTGATAAAGATGTTAATATATATCTGTTAAAAAGGACTCATGAAATATGTACCTAAAACACTATTAATAAACCTAAAACAAGAAGTATAACTTCCTAATGTTATCAAAATCTACTTTTTGTATCCATCACTATTGAATACTGTGTATAGTGTTACTAACATCCTATATTGCTTCTGATTGTATTCCTGTAGAATTGTTAAACAATTGCCCTTATCGTCATATTATTTCTAAATTGGCAATTATATTTAGAGAATTGATTTAATTCTCCCATCTCTTTCTTTCTCTCTGTCTCGCTCACTTTCAGCAAAAATATTTGGTAGGTATTATTTTTTCTCAGGAGGCACATATAATTTATTTGTCTTTTATTTGTGATGTCAGAAGCTATTGATGATCATGCTTTAGTTCTTTGATCTTTTTACTGATTGCACACTGATGACATTTTAATTCTAAGTTTTTTTTACATTTATGAGCTGAAATAATCCCATAGAGATAGGCTTACTGATCTAAAATATTTATACATTTCAATCACTTATATTATTACTCTTATTGATTCTCAAAATGTCCTATTATTGACCTGTTAGGACTTCAAACTGACTACTGATTCCTTTATAAACTCTCAGAGCCTTTGATAATTTACAAAATCTCAGTCTTTGATAATTTACTTGCTTTCTTCTATAACAAGATATTTATAGAGATCTAAGCAATCGGGAACACTTTAGTATTGAAATTTCCATTATTAATAATTAAGCCAGGAGAGCAAGTATAAATTACAAATATCCTGAATTATCCAAGATGGCTGCACGATGCTGGAGCAACTGTGAGGAGATATCCTGTGTCCAAGGGCAAAGGAGAAGCCCCATCAAGATGGTAGGAGGAGCAAAATCACATTTAGAATCAAACTCTTTACCTGCCAGAGACACTCAGAGGGCTCAAACAGACCTTGTGTGCACCAAGACCCAGAGACCCCACAGAGACTGAAACAGAACTGTGTTTGGGTGTCTCCTGAGGAGGTACAGGTCAGCAGTGGATTGCTATGGTGAGAGGGTCTCTGGGTGCAGTAGACCTGGGTATGGCATAAGCCCTTTTGGAGGAGGTCACCATTTACTCACCATAGACCTGGCAGAACTTACACACAACTGGAGAAACAGACTCAGGGCGGGGTGGGGGGGTACAAACAGAACCTTGTGCTCAAGAAGACCCAGGAGAAAGGAGCAGTGACCCCGCAAGAGACTGACCCAGATTTGCCTGTGAGTGTCCAGGAGTCTCTGGTGAGGTGTGGGTCAGTGGTGGCCTGTTGCAGGGTTGGGGGCACTGAGTGTAGCAGTGCATGCATGGGACCTTTTGAAGGAAGTCCCCATTATCTTCATCACCTCCACCATAGTTTTGCCTCAGGTCAAATAACAGGGAAGGAACACAGTCCCACCCTTCAACAGAAAATTGGATTAAAGATTTACTGAGCATGGCCCCGCCCATCAGAACAAGACCCAGTTTCCCCCTCAGTCAGTCTATCCCATCAGGAAGCTTCCATAAGTCTCTTATCCTTCTCCATCAGAGGGCAGACAGACTGAAACCAAAATCACAGAAAACCAACTCATCTGATCACATGGACCACAGCTTTGTCTAACTCAGTGAACTATGAGCCATGCCATGTAGGGCCACCCAAGATGGATGGGTCACGGTGGAGAGTTCTGACAAAACGCAGTCCACTGGAAAAGGGAATGGTGAACCAATTCAATATTCTTTCCTTGAGAACCCCATGAAGAGTATGAAAAGGCAAAAAGATAGGACACTGAACGATGAACTCCCCAGGTTGGAAGGTGCCCAATATCCTACTAGAGATCAGTGGAGAACTAACTCGGGAAGAATGAAGAGATAGAGCCAAAGCAATAACAACATCCAGTTGTGGATGTGACTAATGATAGAAGTAAAGTCTGATGCTGTAAAGATCAATATTGTATTGGAACCTGGAATGTTAGGTCCACAAATCAAGGCAAATTGGAAGCAGTCAAACAGGAGATGGCAAGAGTGAAGATTGACATTTTAGGAATCAGCGAACTAAAATGGACTAGAATGGGTGAATTTAACTCAGATGACCTTTATGTCTACTTGTCTAAGGCAAGAATCCCTTAGAAGAAATGGAGTAGCCATCATAGTCAACAAGAGTTCGAAATGCAATACTTGGATGCAATCTCAAAAATGACAGAATGATCTGTTTGTTTCCAAGGCAAACCATTCAATATCACAGTAATCCAAGTCTATGCCTCGACCAGTAATGCTGAAGTTGAACAGTTCTATGAAGACCTACAAGACTTTCTAGAACTAACACCCAAAAAAGATGTCATTTTCACTATAGGGGACTGGAATGCAAAACTAGGAAGTCAAAAAATACCTGGAGTAACAGGTAAATTTGGCCTTGGAGTACAGAATGAAGCAGGGCAAAGGCTAGTAGAGTTTTGTCAAGAGAACACACTGGTCAGGGCAAACCACATAGACATCACCAGATGGTCAAAACCGAAATAAGACTGATTATATTCCTGCAGCCAAAGATGGAGAAGCTCTATACAGTCAGCAAAAACAAGACCAGGAGCTGACTGCAGCTCACATCATGAACTCCTTATTGCTAAATTCAGACTTCAATTGAAGAAGGTAGGGAAAACCACTAGACCACTCTCAGGTATGAACTAAATCAAATCCCTTACAACTATACAGTAGAAGTAACAAATAGATTCAAGGGATTAGAACTGATAGAGTGTCTGAAGAACTATGGACCGAGGTTTGTGATGTTGTCCAGGAGGCAGTGATCAAGACCATAATGGAGAGAAAAAAAAAAAAATGCAAAAGACCATACACAAGAAAAGGAAATGTAAAAGGCAAAACTGTTGTCTGAGAAGGCCTTACAGACAGCAATGAAAAGAAGAGAAGCAACAGGCAACAGAGATAAGGAAAGATATAACCATTAGAATGCAGAGTTCCAAAGAATAGCAAGGAGAGATAAAAAAGGCTTCCTCAGTGATCAATGCAAAGAAATAGAGGAAAACAATGTTTTTTGTTTTTTTTTTTGTTTTTTTTTTTCACTTTTTTTTTTTTCACTTTTTTTTTTTTTTTTTATTAGGTGGAGGCTAATTACTTCACAACATTTCAGTCGGTTTTGTCATACATTGATATGAATCAGCCATAGATTTACACGTATTCCCCATCCCGATCCCCCCTCCCACCTCCCTCTCCACCCTATTCCTCTGGGTCTTCCCAGTGCACTAGGCCCGAGCACTTGTCTCAGGCATCCCACCTGGGCTGGTGATCTATTTCACCATAGATAGTATACATGCTGTTCTTTTGAAATATCCCACCCTCACCTTCTCCCACAGAGTTCAAAAGTCTGTTCTGTATTTCTGTGTCTCTTTTTCTGTTTTGCATATAGGGTTATCATTACCATCTTTCTAAATTCCATATATATGTGTTAGTAT